>NW_008669687.1:0-17267 GCF_000695815.1 Acanthisitta chloris
GCTGCGGATGCGTGTCCCCCGCCCCCCGCGCTCGGGAGGTTTCCCGGGTTGAGGTGGAGGGAGCCGGCGGTGCCCAGCCTGCCTCGTCAGGCGGAGCGGCCGCGACTCTCTCCTTGCGGCGTCGTCCTCGGAACGTTCGTGAGATGAAGCGCTTCGCGGGGAGCGATGCCGCTGCGATTGCTGTCAGCGGTGTGCACCGTGTGCTACCTCCGAGGCTGTTCTTAAAGGCATTGGTCTCTATTCTTAGCCAAGCGAGCTGTGAGCTAGGGGTTTTCACGAAGCATCTGATGAGTTTCAGTAGACTGAAGTTTACAAAATCTTAAAATACAGCATACAGGATTTTTCGCTCTTTCTAAAGCTAAATATCACTTTAAGTGAACGTTCGGTGAGGATTTATGAAAGTAAAGCATCTCCATTATGTGTCATTACCTTACTCTGATGCTTTTCCCTACTTTGTACCAAGTTGTGTACTAGACCTGGAATGATAATAGTGAAGGTGAGAAAGTAAAATACTAAGCTTGAAGCCATCAGCTCACTCACACATATAGAAAAACCTGATTATATGTTGGCAGATGCAAATACCTGAGGTGCTTTAGGTGCTGCTTTCCAAATGAAATCAAGTAGACACAATACTGTTCAATATTTTATGTGAGAAAACCGTGTACTGTAATGTACACAGCAGTCTAAACAACCACATTATTAATGTGATACCTTAAACCAGTGCATAACTGAGCTCTTCAGCAATGATTATCTTCAGTAGTGATTATCTTCACTAATCTTGCAAATGCTGCTTGGTGATACTTCCAGCACAACCCTATTTAAGTAGTCAGCAACAACTGAGACATTTATGATGGAGCTGTGGAGATTCAGATATAAAACTAGCTGAAGACATAAACGAGTGTATTGCTTTGCAGTATTTTGTCTTGTCAGTCACTTTGACTCTTGATTCTTGTGAAAAAAAGTTTCAATTTGTTTAAAATACTGTTGTGATGTACTGGGGAAGCATTACTGGGAACTTTGTATGCATCCACTGTTGTAATGTGTGTACATAGGGAATAGCATGAACACAGGAACAACCAAATATTTACTAATGTCCTTAGAAGCCAATATAAATATATCTGTACTCTTACTGTGCAAAGACTTAGCATATTCAAACAACTTTATATTCAGAGCTGAATACTTGGATTGCTTTCAAGTAGTCTTAGGCACTGTATGTTAATAGATTCAGCCTACTGATAAAAAAAATAACTGCACAAAACCCCCCTAATTGATGCAACCAGAAAGTGTGGTGGTATTAGTGGCTTAGTGTTTCATACATTGTGGTCGGATATGGCCATTTTAACAACAGTTGCTACAATTATCACTTGATATTATGTATTCCTTTGAAACAGGAGAAATAAGAAAGATGACAGTACTTTGGAGATCCCATCAATTCCAAATCCTTTTCCTGAGCTGTGTTGCTCGCCGTTTGCATCAGTTTTGTCAGCCAGTCTGTTGCCCAAGGCAACTTCAAGAAAAAAGCAGGTAAGATTTATAAATTATTATTTGACAACTTCTAAATTGGTTTGATGAAAGCTTGAAGAAAAGCTTGGTTACCTGTTATTTTTCTAATAGAGGTGTTCCTTATTTCTGTAATTTGGTGAAATTTTCTCTGTAGGTCATTGATGATTGTAGAAAATGAGGTTTCAGAATCTGTGACTTGAGGCATGACTGTTCTTTCAGAATCTATGTGTGACTCTGCAAATTTTTTGGGTAAAGTGGAACTAGGGGCAGTCAGGCAGTACTCTATGTCCCTAAACGAGAAGTTAATTTCTTTCTTCCCTTCCTCCCCACCTCCAATTAGTGTCTTCAGTGCTGTAGAACAGAAGTTTTTAACAGTCACTGAGCAGCTTGTCTGAAGGTCTAATTTTGCTCAGATAATGGAATAATACCTGAACTGATGGGGAAAGAGCAAATGCTGTGTACTTGGCTATATTTTATGTGCATATATCTATCGGTGTATGGCTGATGTCACTGTATTTCCACACATACCTTGAACTGTAAGCTAAGGGAAGATCTGAGTGGGCAGACAGACCTGGCAGTGCTTTGTCAATACTGTTCACACAGTGTATTTGTTATCCTGAGCAGGGGTGGAGGAGGAAAAGTTTCCAGTTAATGGAATTACTGGTGTCAAAAATCTGTTTCATTCTTTGAAAGCTTATCGATCTCATTTCCCTTTTCTTTTTGTGAGACTGGAACATCTGTGGGATTAACAGTACTACCTCTTTCGCATTCTCTTTTTTGGTGGTCTTCAAGGTCCCTATCATAACAGTTTTAGGGATGATATTGGAGGTGTAAGACTTAAACTGCTGCTGGATATTCAGTTTTTAGATTTACATGAACAAACTGTCTGGAATTTGAAGTTTCTTGTAGTTGTATTAACTTTTCTGAAGCTGACCAGACATGGCTGTTTCTATGCACCTGCCAGAGAACTTAACTTAGCAAAGTTCTGGCTAGCATCTTAAGGATGAACCTTCTCCCCTGTTCTCCAGTGAAAAACATGTATGTGTCTAGGAAACTGCACTGATTCTGTCTTGCCATATTTTGCATGTTCTCTAAAAATAGCTATGGTATCATTCTGGACTACTTTAACTCCTGTTAGTTCTTTTCCTACAATAGCAGTATTAATCTGTAGCATTTCTGGTGAGCGTGTATCTGACCATTGCTAATGTAGTGGGGTAAAATTGTGCTGGTTTCATGCTTGAGCATGGTGAAAGCATTGACTGGCTCTGCAGTGGCAGGAGCACCACTGAATCTGTAACATCCATTATCTTTCAGAACTAAGGGACTAGAAGTCACATTTTTAAAAAAACCCTAAATTAGTCATGTTGCAGGCTTAAATTGCACTCATTCTGGTAATCTTTGTACTTGCAACTGGAAAGTAGATTTCCCAAGCATGATGTAACACACAAAGGTCAACTATCTGCATTTGTGGCCAGTCATGTTTAACGTTACAAACTGGCTTGATCAGTTAAGCCAGCTAGGTGTTAACTTCAGTCTCTCAGAAGCTGAAGTTCATAGCTTCACTGATTTTACTTCCGTTTTTTCATAATGGTTCTTGTCATACTTTTTGTGATGATTTCTGGTCACGGTCCTTCCATTTCTCCTGATTTTCCGTTTAAGAATGTAGCGCTCTCTCTGGTAAAAGCAGGATCAAGAATGACTGGTTTCCTGACAGAAGTGAGCTAAAATAATAATAGTGTCTGTGGAGGGCCTGACCCATTTTTCAGCTACCAGAAAAGTTGGGAGAAGTTTGCCTGTTATTTTTCTGGAGGCATTTTAACAAGACCATCGTTTCTGTCAGAAAGCCTTTCACCTTGATGTCTGTTTATGGCCACTGCAGGAGAAATGGTACTAGGCTAAGCAGACCTTTTGTTAGACTCAGCATGTCTGTTCTTATATTCTTCATCTAAAGTTATTAAAGGTTAAGGCCAAATGGCAACTGTCAAATTAAACTTTTATCTTTGAAATTAGGTTGAAGTCTTCTAATAGGTTAGTTCAATTACTTGGGTTTAAAAAGGAAAGATAGGGAATGCTAAGTGGGTGGGCAAAGAGGAGAATTGAACTGTCTGTGACTCTGACTTCCCACAGGTGGCTGTGGAGACTGCTTGGAAATGTTGTGCTTCCACCCTGTGTTCTTATTTTGTCAACTTTGTAGCAGCTTTGTGTGCAAATACATAAACCTTATACAAAAATTTCACTGTATATAGCCTCCAAGGTCATGAATATTATTGTTTCCTAACTCTTAAGAGAAACCAGTACTTTTGTTTTGGTGTAGAGTGTTGACAGCTGCCAGAATTTTTTCTGTTGCCTCTCTGATGATCTACATATGTTTTCAGTGATTCTTCTTTTAGATTGCTTGCTGTCTGATTTAGGTTTTATTTTTCTGCTGTGCTTTTAATTTAAAGCATAATAAAGAAAAATTACAGAGTGAATTTCTACTCATGTCTCATAGGTAACTATTATCAAAATGGGTGTTTCTAAAAGAAAAAAAAACCCAACAAATTATGCCTCTTCTGTCTTGTTTTTCTCTGCAGAAAAGATTTTCTGCTTTCAGGGAAGAAAGAAGTTGTCACAAATATCTACTCTCTTATTCATAGCACCTGTGACATCCGAAATCTTTCTACTTTGAAGGAGATTATTATGATTATTTTGAATTCTTGTTTTTCTAAGCTGAAATTCTTATTGTCTTCTGATGGTCTTTTATCATAAGCCTCTCAAAACGTTGAACATGCTGTTTGAACAGCATGTTTATGAGGTTGACTCACTGGAAATAAGTTTATAAGAGCAAATTGGTAAAAGCCACATAGCAAAATAGTGAGTTACCTTGGTGCTTGGGAATTAGGCTGTCTGTGTCTCTGAACTGTATTTGGTCTGCCTCATCAACACAGCTGTCCATCTCCTGTCCCCCCTTGAAGTTTGAAAGAGTTTTGTGTTATATCTTAGAATCATAGAATCATTGAGCTTGGGAAAGACCTACAAGATCATAGAGTCCAACCTTTGACCAAACACCACCATGCCAACTAGACCACAGCACTAAGTGCCCACATCCTGTTGTTTCTTGAACACTTTCAGGGATTGTTACTCCACCACCTCCCTGGGTAGCCTGCTGCAGTGCTTAACCACCCTTTCAGTGAAGAAATTAATCCTGATGCCCAACCTGAACCTCCCCTGGTGCAGCTTGAGGCCGTTTCTTCTTGTCCTGTCACTGGTTGCTGGGGAGAAGAGGCCAACACGCACCTTGCTACAACCTCCTTTCAGATGATTGTAGAGAACAATAAGGTCTCCTTTGAGCGACCTTTTCTCCTGGCTAAACAACCCCAGCTCCTTCAGCCACTCCTCACATGAGTTACTCTCTAGACCTTCACCAACTTTGCTGCCCTTCTCTGGACTTGCTCCAGCTCCTCCATGTCTGTAGTGAAGGGCCCAGAAGTGGACACGGTACTTGAGGTGTGGCTCATCAGTGATGAGTATAGGGGGGATGGCCACTGCCCTAGTCCTGCTGGCCACGCTGTTTCTGATACAAGCCAAATTGCCATTGGCCTTCTTGGCCACCTGGGCACACTGTTGGCTTGTGTTCAGCTGCTGTTGACCAGTGGTCTTTTTCCACTGGACAGCTTTCCAGCCACTTTTCCCCCAGCCTGTAGTTCTGCTTGGGGCTGTTATGACTCAAGTGCACTTCAGCACTTGGCCGTGTTGAACCTCAGACAACTGGCCTCAGACCATTGATCCAGCCTGTCCAGATCCTTCTGCAGAGCCTTCCTATCCTCCGGCAGATCAACATTCCCATCCAATTTCACGAGTCTTCACAGACTCATACTTGTGACATGTTAACAGTAATTAGAACAAACTTCCTGTAAGATGCAACCTTGACTATCTTATGTCTCTTTTAATTTAAAACTTGAAGGGAGGGGAGTGATGGGGATCAAAATAAGCAGTAAAAGCATAGAAACAGTATAGTGACAAATTTTATTATCCTAGAGAGACTGGGAGCTGGGAGAATGGAAAGAACATGTCTGCACTGAACTGCTGGGAGCATGCAGCCTTGCACCTCAGATGACCTGTTCTCACTGGAGCATTTCAGGGAGGTGCCTTGTGGAGCTGATGTTGTGGCACGTACCTGTGTTTGAGAAAGCGGAACTTCATGCCTTTTAATGAGTGGGAGTAGGATTATGTATTTAACATCCTCATCCTCAAAGGAATAATATGGAGATGAAATCAACAGCTGAATGTGTGGATGGCAAAAGTCCTTTGTGGCTTGCTTAATCCATTCTGTAAGAAATCATCAAGTTTGGTATCCTTGGAAGAAATGTAGGAGTCAGGTGCTTTTTGCATGAAACATGCTTAAATGTGTTCAGATAAACTGAATTTTATGTTTCAGGGTGGAAGACTTTTATCTGAACAGGCTAAAAAAAATCAGCTTTCCCCTCATGTCCAACACAGCATGTTGAGCTCAGTGGATGGTGGGAAATGTTGCCTTCCTCTGAGGAGTCAAGCATTTGCTGTTATGAGGTGAAGTTTGTGAACTCATATAGAAAATATAATTGTGTCTCGAAGTCTGTGTTCTCTGAGAAGTGACAAGGAACTGAAAATATAAAACACTTTGTACTTTTGTCTCTAATTATGATCAAAATAGATATTGGTAGGGAAAAATATTAAGTGTAAGAAAACTTGTTCTGTTCTTTAGTATACTTTTGGTTGTCTTTGGTCAAATGAACTAAAAACAGATTATGGTAGTTTTATGAAAGCTTAGTTTTTAAGGCTTTGTGAAAACAAAACCTGAATCATTTGCGCTGCAGTGACAGTTCTTGCTCTGCTCAAGGATAAGCCAAAAAGTGTTTCATGACAAAAGTAGTTCAAGGTAATTAGTGCCTTGTTTCTTTAAATTAAATTAGAAGTGCAAAAATAAAACTCAAGTAAATCTCAAGGTGAAGAACACTCAAATCTCTGAAATTTTATCTTGCCTCTTTTGTCTTTCTTGATGTTCTAAACGAGTAGATATTTTTGTCATTTACACTCCAAATAGGCTCCCACAATGTTCTTTCCAGGAAATGAGTTGGATAAAGAGACCTCAAATACACGTGATTGTAGTGGAACGTCACTTTGCTTTTTGTATTAATGAAGGTTTTCCTGTAAAGCTCTGGCAAAGAAGAACTAAGAGGCGCTTTATGTCAAAGAGCAGATGTTTCTTTGAATGTATGCTATTCTAGGTTTATTAATAGTATTGAGCATTCACTCTTGTAATTGGAGTACCATTTTTTATTTACAGCTACAGTTCAGGGTCTTCTAATGTACCTGCTTGAAACCTCATTCTTCAAAACTTTGCATGTAATTCTATTAGCAGACATAAATGTCTAAGTCTTTGGTACCTTGACTATTTGATGATAGATATTTTGGCAGAAATATCTGATTTCTCTTGACTTTTAAACAATGCAAACCTAAAAGTTTTGGGTTTTTTTTTAAAAATGTAGCCATTCATGAATTTCCAAGTATTTTCCAAGGATCGGGCCATCTTTTCCAACTCAAAGATGCATTACTTAAATTTACTTTGTAATTCCAGTCTGTCTGTTTCTTACCACATTTCCTTCCAAGTTGGAGAGCATTGCACATACCCTCCTTTATCAGTTCTCAAGTCTTTTTTCTTTCCAGCTCCTAAACATATATCTGTTTTTCCCATGTCTTCCCCTTAAATTACACAAAAAAGACTTAGAATTTGAAAGTCAGAAGGGAAGGAAAAAAGTATTTCCAAGCAATTTACAGATTAACTGTGAAAACATTCTGTACAGAACCAATTTAAAGAGCTCAAGGTTTTTACATGAAGTTTCTAAGACTTGGGTGACTTGAACTCCTTTTTGTGGTGTCTCATCTGGGGGTCTTCTCCAGAGTCTGTGCTCTGTTCTTCATTTATATGGTTGTTCCCACCCACCAAGGAAAGATTTATTGATATTAGAGTAGATTATAATTATTTTAAGCCCTACTAAAACTTGCTATTTTTATGCACATACCTTTCTGCTTTGATCAGTTATCTTAACACTGACAGTTACTTGTCTCTATAGGTAAAAATCAGGAGACAGGGTTGAACAATTTCGCACTTTAGCAATCAGGAATATCACCTGGTTTATACTGGAGGTGCCCTAGCACAAAGTGTCTGATACATCAGCCTGGGGAAACTTCAGAATAATCACCTGTTTGTTTCTTTTCTTTTTTGTTTGGTATTTTACTTTATCTTCTTTACATTGGTTCATTCATTAGTGTATCTTTCTTATGGAGATGAGAATTTATTTGCTTTCTGTGAAACTTCATATCAACCCTCAATGTTTTCACATATTAACCTTGTACTTTGTTACTGTCCAAAAACAACCCAAGCAAAGACTCTAAACCATTCTAATGTCACAAAAATAGCATGTCTTCTTTTTCTCTTTTCCTTTTTAATGATCAAGAAAACAAGGTCACTGTAACTTTTGTGGTTACTAAGATATTGCCTCCACAAGCTCGATGTTTAATTTGCTAACATTAGGAAAATGTTAGGCTTAAATTTTTACAGTTTATACTATAAAATAAAATTTAAAAATCATCAGTACTGTCAAAGACTCTGGTAGACATTTTGCCAGTGTTTTTCAGACTGGAATAATTTCAGTAATCCTTTGGATTTTGGTTGTTTTGGGCTTTGTGAGCCTAGAAGTCAAAACTGAAGTTTCTTATCTTTTGGGTTAGTACTGTTTCTTCGGTACCAGAAACTGCCTCTTCTGTGCCATTTTGGAAGTTATATTTTAACAAGAGACCTCTGTTATGTTGCAGTAGATCTGATCCATTGTCTAGAAAACCTTCTCTGTACATTTGGAAACCTAAGTTTTCTAAGAAGTGATTCTTTAATACTCATCTCTTGAATACTGAGTTGGCTGCCTGGTATTTTGGTCCTATGATGTCTCTTTATTACAATGTAATTATAAAATGGCTAGGGCAGATGATGATACAACAGTCTTAATTTCTTTGAATATACAAAAGACAGTTGTAGCCAGGTGCAACTGCAGGGAACTTCTCTAATGCTGCTGAGGCACTTTTGATAACTCAGTTTTATTGAATTTGGCATTAAAAGATTAAACTCTCATGAATGGAGCTTGAATCCTCAGAATTTTCAGAAGGGAGTGAACTGTGATAGATACTGACACTGTTCTTATTAATAATTGTTCCCAGAAGTGGGTGCTTTTATTTAGGGTTAGACTGGAGAAGTGAGAAGTTCAGGTCATTTTGTAGCAGTTCCATACCTGCCATAGACAGATCCATGACTGAATAAATATTTTATTGACAGATCATTTTTGGGGTGCCTTCTCATTGGTGGCATTGTCAGTAAGTGATACTGTAGTAAGGTGGGGGATGCAAGGGGTCAGTATTGTAACAACAGAGCACTGTTGACATCTTCCTTTTATGGAGTATCGTCTGAACTGTTTTTTGATCGAAACAGATACAGATCTGACTTCCCGGGACACACAGTCTAGATTAGTCAGAGTAGTGTTCAATAACATTCATCAAATGAGACCAAACCTTATGTATTTTTGTGGGTTTTTTTGTGCTTTTTTCTCCATTTTGTTTTTCCTCAACTTTCTTTTCTGGTCTTATAAAACCTCTGTAGTTGTGTTCTGGTCTACTTTTGTCATTGCATTGCCCAGTGTTGTAAAAAGGTGCTGCTATCAGGTACTGCTATTTTTATAACCTGAACAGTTTTATAGTTGCATAGTATTGAACGAGATGAGAGTAGTCAACAATTAATAGTCAAATTACCTGAAATGCCACAGGTTTGGTGAAGTTGGCAACTTAGATATTTCTTATTGAAGGTTTGCAACCTCCTTTGAATTAAAAGCTGTGCAACGCAAGGAGAAAATACCAAGTAGATTAGCATACATTTTACAGTACTTAAACTCATGTAAGGTGACAGAATTTTTATGATTTTGTCATCGTAAAACTTTGTTATCCTAGTATTGGGGCATTAACTGAAGAATGGAGCTCAATTCAGATCAGTTTTGTTAGGTGTTCTGGGGCAGTTTTTAGCATATCCTCGGATTTCTGCACTTCTGAGAGTTCTGAGAGTTACTATCAATTAATAAGAACTCAAAACCTATAGAAAAAAGCAGAGGAATATTCCCATCCTAATTCTGTGCATAAATGTTGCCACGATAAGTATAATTTAGATTTTCGTAGAATCATAGAATTTTAGGAGTTGTAATGAACGTTACAGATCATCTAGTCCCAACCCCCCCTGCCATGGGCAGGGATACTTCCCCACTAGACAAGGATGCTCAAGGCCTCATCCAACCTGGCTTTGAACACCACCAGGATCAGGGTAGCCACCACTTCCCTGGGCAACCTGTTCCAGTGTCTTACCACCCTCACAATAAAAACTTTTTTCTAATATCTAACCTAAACTTCCCCTTGTTCAGTTTGAACCCGTTACCCCTTGTCCTGTCGTTGCAGTTCCTAACACAGAGTCCCCCTCTGGCTCCCTTGTAGGCCCCTCAGATACTGAAAAGTTCCTATGAAGTTTCCACACAGTCTTCTCTTCTCCAGACTGAACAGTCCCAACTTCCTCAGCCTGTCTTCATAGGGCAGATGCTCTAGTCCTTTTAACAACTTTGTGGCCTCCTCTGGACTTGCTCCAACAGTTCCATGTCCTTCTTATGTTGAGGACACCAGAACTGCATGCAGTATTCCAGGTGGAATACACACTTAAGTGTGTATCTCATGATAGAGTCCTGGTGGGAGTCACCTCAAATGGGAAGATTAAAAAAAGTGCTAATCAGGCCAAATTTTTCAAGAAGGGCAGTTGTGGGAGGGGGAATTAAGAGGGAGAAAAATTAGACCTCTGCTCTAGTAACAAAGTGAACTTTCTCTCCTGTTAAGTCACAGAACATTCATTTGCCGCTAATCAGCTCATATTTTAGCCCAATAGCATACGTGATATTTAATATTTAGGTCTCAAGAGAGAAATGTATATCGGTTATCTTAGAGGTGGGCCTGTGCTTCTAATTAGGATAACAATGAATTGTTCCTCCCTGTTTCTGGTATGTATGCATATGCTGCATACTGGTATGTCTGTCTTTTTGCTTCTTAACTTGAATTATATCCAAAGAAAATTATATCCAGGGGAAAACAAGATACACTAGATTGCCTCGTGATCAGAATAGGATTTTTCAATTACTGCATTCTTAGGCTATAAATAGCCTTTTATATTAGTTATGATAACTCCTGTTACTGATTACATTAAGACTTGGTGTTTATGAACAGCTGCAGGCTCTCGATAATGCCACAGAAATGGTATCAGCTGTTGAGAAGCAGGCTGGAAGTTTGCAAGAATTTATTCTCATAATCACTAGAATTTACTGCTATGTAGTGAGAGGGAAGCCTGTGCAATATGAGGGTTTTCTTGTATAAATCAGCTTGCAGAACTTTATCAGTGTATTTTTCTATGAGGCTTGTGAACCTATTGATTGCAAAAACAGGCAGCCGAAAAGCTTTACAAGGAGCATGGAGAACAAGGCTTTAAGATCCTTCAAGCTGGTGAGGATACAAAACTGCATTGTTTGTTTATCTGCAAAATTTAGAGCTGCATTAAAGAGCAATGCTTAGATTTTTACCATTGTTCTTGCAATGTGAGCCCTTCCATTTTGGTAAGCAGATAGGATCTGCCTAGTTCCTGCCTAGTACAATAATTTCTCTTGGTGCTAGAGAAAGTGTCTATACCCTGATTTTCATACTTAGTTACTATATTGTATTTCTTGACTGATTGCACCTAATATTTTTATCTGATTGTTTTCATTAGGTTATATTTTAAACTTATTGTCTTCTTTGAACATTTCTCAAAGTCTGGAGCCTTTGGAACAGCTGGGTGATGAACTCATTGCGGTTGGACATTGTTTTTCTTCTGGGACGTAGACACTTCCCAAATCCTGAATGAGTTTATTAAGCAAACTACTACATCTTTACAAAGAAGTAGTATGTAAGTTAGTGGAGAGGAAAGGACTGAGTAGGTCTAGGCTTTTTCTGTTGAGTTATTATGAAGAAGCAATGAAAAAATACTCAGTCTTTGTTTTCAGGGCTTCTACATTGGTATGAACCTTATATGAATCACTTAATCTCTTCCTAAACTATTCTAGCAGCATTAAAGTTTTGAAGTAGGGAATATCATTACCTAAGCACAAAAATCATGACCTGGGAAAGGATTCATAAATGCGTCTCTAAATAAGATTTAGGCAAATACGTAGTGTTGTGTCTTGGATAGAAAATATGTTACCAAGTCAGTCCAAGCTGTTGCAATGTGCAGTGGGGAAAGTACATGGTTTGTGGAGCTCTCATACTTGCTTGACTTAGTGCTGCTGGTTGATTTCTGTGTAACGGAAATACTAACATGAGAAAGGCTTCACTGTCTCAAATGAAACTAGCTTCTCTTCAGAAGATGAACATATGGAGACAGTAAAACTGAAGCCAGTGATTTAGCTGTGGCACCAATAATCTGCCTTATGCGTCTCTGTCCATTCGCTTTCTTCCTGCAACCTGTGTTTCTCTTTGCTTTGGTTCTATATGTGTTACTAAACACATTTTCCTGTGAAAAACTGACACTTGATAAAAGAATATTTTCTAATACCACCAGCCTGCAATCTTGGCTGCCAGAAAACACAGTCACTAGAAATTTTTATCCAAGAATCTTGTTTTAAGTGTGTTTAAGAGTCAGTTTGACTCAGTTATATCCATACCTATAACCAGGGGGACGAAGCTGACGAGTGGGTTAGTAATTAAAAGACAGCATTAAAATGAAGGCATTCAGAGTTAATGAGGTACATGTTTCTCAGCCAGCAAGAGGACATTGATCTGCTGGGAACTCGAAAATGACATATTTGGGGATGGCTTTTCAGTGCATGGTTTGAGATTCAGGGTTATCGTGCTTTGCCCTTGAATTGCTCCAGCATGGTGTATAGTTTGTAATGCTTGGCTCATCCATGGAAAGGCTAGAAGAGGAAGACCTGAAACTATGAGCTGAACTATGCCTCTTAAAATAGAAGCATTTAATAGGTGAATAATTGTATGAAGAGACAGAAGAGAGATCACAATGGCTCAAACTTCATCGTGAAGTTCCTAGGTACATTATAACATCTATGCCACTTTACAGGTGATACAGTTTGTTTTAGTGCACCTCTACTGCATCAATTGTATTGACCCTCTAAGAGGATGTACTCTATGTTCTGTTTGCAGACTAAGACCTTATTCTTTTCTTTGTGTAAGGGACCACAGGAGTAGAGATAAAAAACTCACTCATCTCTTTGAAACCTTTATTTTGTGGGATGGTTTTAAAGAAAATAGTTATTTGTCAAGCATATGTAAAAGTACCTATGTAGAAAATACTCTGTATGTGTTTCCATGGCCACATATTAACAGACTCTTAGTAAAAAAGAGACAAAGTGACTGTGTGCCAGGCAGATAGGAGCAAGGTAGTGCAGATAGTACCATGAATAACTTACCTGACTGTGTTGGTCTTATGTAATAATTTTCTGCCTTAGCTTAAAGAAAAAACAAGTAAAAGACCAGGATGAAAGTTTTTTATAAACCTTAATGGATTTATATTCTCCAATTTTATTTTTTTTTCATCTACAGAAGCAAAAGTTGGGTTGGATTTGCTCTTGTTACCTATAAATGCCCACACACCTGCATTATGTCTAGCACAGCTAGGAATAGATCAGCTCTTGTGACTCCATATTCAGTGCCTTAAGGACATTGCTGACCTTCCTCTGTGAGCAGGATATTTCTATTCCATATGTTGTTATAAAACCCTTACTTGGAGCTACTAATTTACTAAGGGCATTTCAATTCTTGCCCACTCCATTTAGTTAGCTTTCTTAAGTGGCAAGAAGTAGAAATGGTTTATATTTTGAAGTATCTAAAAAGTATCTGCACAATGGTTTCACAACTGTATGTGGTAGCTTAGTGACAAAAATAGGCGTGAATAGCTGCATAAACAGAGTCATTTTGCAGAGCTCTCAAGAAAGTGAGCTGCATCTGATTTCCTTCCTGTCCACCAGCACCAGCAAAATTCTTTGCAAACCTGCCATGAACAAGTCCAGTCTTTTATCTGTAGCAAATAAATAAATAAATGTGGTTATATATGTTTCCCTGAAGGCATAATTGGCTTTCAAAGCCTTTCTGTATCTCACATTTATCAGCAGAACTCCTCTTGACTTTCACATGGTGAAGTGATTCTGCAAGGCTTGCACTTGGAAGTTGAGATGCATTTTATTCAATTTATTTTAATAAATGAGTGTTTGTGAAATTTAAGAAAAGAATGTATTCCTTAGTGTTATTTTTAGTATCCTTAGGTGCAACTAATGTGTACTTTCATTAATATATGTAAATTACTGTAGTATTTTTCTCTAAAATCTGATCATTATTTGAATGTTGGGTTTTTATTACCAAGTCAAATAAAACATTTCAGTTTTTGCTTAATTTCTGAGTAGGTCTAGCCCATATGTCTGATTGGAAAAGATAAAATACAGATAATTTTGCTGAGGACAGTAAACCTTTGCTTCACCTTGCAGACAAATAGGTCAATTTTATTCATAGAGTAAAAAGCTGCATGTGCTGTCAAGAATCAAAGACCTTCAGTACCCAGGAGTAAGGAAGAGTGGCTTGGGTTATTTTTGTTTCTTTCCCAACAAAGTCACTAATCCAGTGCTCCAAGTCTTACAGCTACTATTTCCCAAACATTTTTGCTGTAAGAACCAAGGAAAGAAGATTGTAGAGGGAGTTTTTGTCCTGGTGCTACAAACATATCCATGTCTAATATTCCTGTGAGTAAAATGCCTATGGGATCAGGCTCTGGTACCACAAGTTGTTTTCTGAATCTTACAGCAAAATTTTGGAGCTATATTAAAGTCTTTTGAAAACATGCTCCCAAAGGAAATAAAAATGGTGTGCTTGAAAGGTAAAAACCTAATTGCAAACACTTGACTTTTATCATAGCTATCTCTAGTAGAAAAGGATGTTAATTCCAAATGTTACAGAATTAACACTTTAAACTTGATCTCAGGCCTACTTTTTTTTCTCAAAACAGTCATAAGATTTTGGACTGGAGTTTAAAAGAGAAAAATAAAAGTAAATAAATACCTTAGAAGATCAGTTGCTATGGATCTCTTGCTGCTATAGAGCAAATGTAAAATGAGTCAAAGTTAAAACTGAACCTTTATTATTGAGCCAAAGAAATGTGTAATATCTGCTGTATTTTATTTTTAAGCTAACTGAACAAGGATCAAATGTCTGTCTCAAACAAATTCTCTTTGTGACTTGGCATCAGTTTCTTATCAGTTTTTTTCCATCCTGTGTGTCTCAGTGAAGGACAACAGGTTTTGAAAGTTTAGGAAAATATTTGTCTTTACTTCCTATTCCTTGGCAGTATTTTATTACTATTTGAGAGCTGCTGGTAAAATGCCAGTGCATTGCATGCAGGTTTTAGTTTTCGGGAGAGAGCTGTGTTCTTTTCATATTTATGGTGTTTGCTCCTCTTGTTCATCAGCAGAACCTACCTAAGCACTACTGATTTTGGGATTTCAGGAAGGGGATTTTGCATTAAAATACATGCTTTGAATCCATAGAGAACTTAGAGAACTCTCAAGCCAGAAAATTACATGAAGTCAAATTGTTTATTTTTAACTTGTTAGTATATAGCTTCTTATGGCTTGGAGATGGGATTCTTTTCTAGATATTTTTGGGATTAGTACAGAATGTGCTCATTTCCAGTTACTGAGGGAAAAACAGTATAAATATAAATATAAATTTCTGGTGAAATTTAGCATAGATTACTGTAATATTTACCAAGTCAGTTCTGAATACTTCTAGGACATACACATCACACGTGTACTCAATAATATACTTGCAGTGACTGCCTATGAAGCTACAGTAATCTGCATAGCTAATATATTGCTTGAGATGCCATGAATACTTAATACAAATAAATTTTGCAGAATGTCTGCAATCTTCAGCTGTGGTAAGCAGTGTTTCTGATGAGAACTGCTAGTTCAAGATTTATAGAAGAAATAGCCAATATCACACTTCTAACATCTGTTTAATAATTTGATTTGCATCAGGATTATTGCTTAGTCATGCTGCATAAAACCAGAAAACTGGTTTTCTGCTATTAAACCCATTATGAGACCTTTGAAAAAAGATCATATCTTGCCTTATCATAATAACAATGCAAAATGTTACCCTTTTTGACAGAGGAAAGAAAAAAAGCCTGACTTCCTTAGTCACACAATTTTAGTGAAACCTTATTTGTTATGCAGATATTTGATACATAAAATAATTGTGTGAGTGGGGGTAATCAACAACTGGAGTTCATGAAACAGTCTTATATTTCACTCACTTGTAGCATTTTATTGCCACATTTTCAGGCACATATGAATAAAGATAGTTAAGAGTCATAAAATTAAATTCCCTGGATTCACTGCATCTATTATGCTCATTTACTTCCCTGAAACCCTAAAATCAGAAGCACTGAAGTATATTTTGTTTGCTGGAAAAAGCCAGGAAAAATCCCAATACTGTAACCACTCAGTGCTAAGTGCTAGAATGCAGTCTTTAACGATTTGGGTTTTTGTTTGACAGTGTAGACAAAGTTCTGAGTGACAGAAATTCATGTTGTTCTGCTTATTTTTATAGTCAGAGATAGTCAGCGTGGGCCTCTCCAAGGACAGAAGACAAGTTTTCAAGCACGTTGGTTGGCTGATTTCTAGTTTGTCCTACCCATGTGTCTTCTGTCATTGGCTTTGAGTGGGATTAAATTCACTTAAACAGAGTGACATTTACTACAGCTGTAGTCTTTTCTTTGTGCTGACTCTCCAGTATTTAAGTTATGAGAAATTAGGCTTCAAGGAATATTGCTAACTACTTTGTTCTGCTTTGTGTTCTCACCTGGATGAAGGTTAGCAAGTTCTGGGAAAAGCAGACATGAGTTTGTCTTCAAGAAGAGTAACGTTGCCTGCAGTTATGCCAATAACTCTGCAGAAAAGGGTATTGTATTTAAATCAGTCTTGTAATTCTGACCTTAGTATGAGTTGGTAACAATGTTTAAACATGGCTATATTTATTTTTTCACTTCCCCCCCCCCATTTCTGTAGTGTAATAAGAATGGTTCTTTTCTGATAAGTGTAGATTCTTTATTTCATTATGTGAAGTATGTTTGCATAATATACATAAATACATATATGTACATAATTGAATTTTTAAATTGGTGCTTTTTTCTCTTTTACTGTAATTTTGTGCTTTGTGCAAGAAATTGATTTATCTTACAGATTAATGTAGTTTTAAAATATAAAGTGTTGCAATTGCATTAAAATATGCCTCTGTAGAAGGCTGTGGTTCTGTACCTGATGGAGGATTACTGGAGTCTGCTTCTGCAGGTTTTGCATCAGCCTGAAACACAACATACTTATTTTCCTTGCCCTCTCTGGTTAACACCTGAATAGTGGATGGCCCATCATGTATTTTGGGCATCAGGCTGACACTGTACAATGTTTCTCCATAGGCACTGTAGGTTGCCTTTTTTTGTTTGTTTTGTTATCTCAATAAAAAGTGGAAGCAGTGCAAAATCATTGCATCTATGTGCACAGGGATTGCCTAGTGTAACTCTATGCATTGGGGGTATCTATGAAGTTAAAAATACACACAGAAATGAAGTATGGAAATATGAC
>NW_008669687.1:17299-41615 GCF_000695815.1 Acanthisitta chloris
TAGTTCAAACAAGCTGTAAGTTATTAATTAGTTTGATTTATTTTGTAAATGTGTGGATATTTTTCAAAACCTCATTGCTGCATAATGTGCCTGACTCACTGTTAATAGACTCTTCTGTTACTCAGAGGCTTTTAATGTACAGGCATTGTGAAAAATGAAAGTCCACTGAAATATTGCTACAGTATTAAATGGCTCTCTTAAGCAATTTATGTCAAGTGCAGCATATATCTGTGGTAGAAGTCCAGATAGTAGTGTATGAACACATACAGTAGTATGTAGAACATAAAGTAGTATATGAACACATAGCTTCTACTGATTTGGGATATGTGGTGTTCTTTCAGTTTCTTTCATTGTTTGATTGGAGGGAAAGTCTGTGAACATACAGTTTTATTGTGATTGATTGGTACAGATGAGATTATACTACTGTCTTAATAACAGGATAATATACTACTTTTCTGGTATAGTAACTTTGCTTTCACATTTAGATGTGTGCTCTTACACAGTTTGCAATATGCCTGTTATACTCCTTAAAAATACTCCTTTAAAAATTGTGGTTTAACTTCTCAGCTCTCATCCTCTCAATCCTATGGTTCCCTCCCATGGCTCTCTTCCTCTCCCAACACCACTTCAGATCTCTAGTCTTCAGTTGTCATAGTTATTTTATTTTTGTCTGCTTTTGGTTATTTGTATGTTAGGAGAGGAAGGTCTTTGTTTTTGTAGCATGTAGTTGTGTTCGACTCCTCTGGTATGCACACAGCAGTACTTAGTGCTGTGTGGGAGGGGAGGGATGTGTAACTTTGCTCAGTCTAGCATTTAGAAGGCTAGGAAACTCAGTTTTAACTGTACTGTATATTTCAGTGTATTGTGTTTCATTTTTTGATGTTGAAAGGTAAGAATCATTCTCTGAGGAAATACGAGGTTTTATCTTCTGACAGATGCACAGTAAGATAATTTTCTATGTATTCTCTCCTGTTTTAAAACAGGATTTTTTTCACCCCACAATGCTATCAAATTACCTGTCAACTAACTTACTGGCTTTACTTCTCTTTATCTATGCACTTCGTAAGCCCAAAATAAAATTAATCGAAGTAGGAGGAGGCAACAGCACAGGATGTTGCCTTGGGTAGGTAGGTATTGGGTTGCACACTGTTGCAAAAAATTCTTGAAGGCATGTGTCCTCACTGAGGGCTCACTATATGCCAAATTTAATAGGCTTGTTTATGCTTGTGATGGTTGTATCTATGCACGTAGAATTCCTCCTGAAATATCCCTTCTCTCTCTTCAGAAAGTGCTTGTGTTATATCTGTAGCAATACCCTAATTTCCAGAACTGCGGGAAGGGAAGGCAGGAAGGCAGACAAGAAAGAGCCATGCTTGTAAGGGGTAACATACATGCTTGTGTAAGCTTGTTCTTGTTTCTCATGAGCAGTAGAATCTTAGAATGCTGTAGAACCTTTGACTTCAAGTAGGGAAATTTCTGCTTTTGTATCACAAAAAGGACCTGGAAAAGTAGAAATGTTACATTAACACTGCATAGTCAAGAGAAACTTAAACGTTTATTAGCTCATTAAATATTATTTTTTAGTATCAATCATCCCTTATCATTATTTCCTAAATACATGGAATGGGTAACTGTGGAAAGAATCTCGTTTAATTATGGTACTGCAAAAATTGTGAGTCCTCTTTTTTCCCTTTTATTTTTTTCTCCCTTACAAAAGGTAAAATTTTGCATTGTCAATGAGCTAATCTGACTTTTCTGCCAATTTCTTGAGTACATGGGGCTTTCTCATTTTCGTTCCAAATGTCTAATACGCTTTGTCCAAAGTTATTCATACTTTCTGTTTTAATGTCTGATGTGAAGTACTTATCACAGTTGACATGTTTTATTCTTAAGTGATATATTTTAAACTAAAGCTACTGGGCCTTGTTTAGGTTCCAAGGAGTCTTTTAGCACAGACAGAAAAATTTGGGTGGTCAGGCATTGTAATATGGTGCCCAGGGAGGTGGTGGAGTCACCATCCATAGAAGTATTTAAGAGGCATCTGGATCTGGTGCTGGAAGATACGGTTTAAGGGTTACAGCAGAGTTAATGGCTGGACTTGATCTTAAAGGTTTCTTCCAACCTTGATGATTCTATGATTACATGCTTAATAAGCATTGGGAATTATGCATATTGAGTACTATTGCAACCAGATTTATAGCATGTATATGGGCTAGACACATAATTAATCCAACTCTGAGTAAATATATTTATCTTTTGTATGAATAACCTTTTACTCATCTAAAGTGTTTTTAAGTGTTTTCAGTGCTTTTAAGAAATTAGATTTGAAAGGTCATAATATGTTCAAGATACTGTTTTACAGTCAGTTAAAGGCCAATCATTTATTCAAGATAAACATGTCTACTAGACTTGTTATGTGATTTGGAGAAGCCTTATGCATCTGATGCTGGATGTTGGTGTATGAACAGTGAGAGTTGTAGTTTTTTTCCACAGCATCTGGGAGCTTCATAGCATACTAGGTGAGATGATGTTAAAAAGCATTTTGTACATAGGCAGTATGTATTGCAGCTGAATAATTTTCAGTGATTTTTGAAGAGATTGCATAATGTCTTTTAAATGGAAGAAATATTGATTAGAAAATGAGGATGTGATTTAGATTGCTCAAATCTAGGACTGGTATAAGCATGCAAATTTCAAGATTCTTTTGCATCTTTATTCCATCTATTTTTCTGGCCTGAAATCACATGCTGCTTTAATCAACACTTACCCCTCCCCCAAGGAAAGATGGTCACTTAAGCCAAATTGCACTGCAAATTAGTAATGTCTGTCTGCAAGGCTGAGAGCATGAAAGTAATTTTTCAGTTTTGCATTTGGATTCGCTGAGATGAAAGGCCAATGTGCTAATCCAGGAATTTTACATAAGGCACTTTAAGTGACATGATAATGGTGTCATTAAATGGATACCATTTATAAAATAACTGGAGGCAGACCAAGCATTCATATATGAAACATCTCTTCTTAAGGACAGCTTGAAAAATAGCAATTTAAAGATGAATAAACAACACCAGTGCCCTGTTTGTCTTTTGTACCGTAATATGAATAAAAGAAATAGAATAATAAATGATATAATTCAAGACCAGGTTGGATGGGGTTTTGAGCAATCTAGTCTAGGTGTCCCTATCCATGGCAAGGGGGTTGGAATAAAATGATATTTTAGGTCCCTTCCAATCCAAGCCATTCTGTGATGATTCTAAGATTCTTTAATACAGTAATAAAATGTTTCTATAATAGAATAATAAAAGGGTAATATCCTGTGAAGATCTGAAGACAGATGAGAGGTTTCTGAGAGGTAGAGAGTGGGAGCTGGACTTGAGTGGGCTTTGAAGACTTTAGGAAGAGTGGTCAGAAAAACTGTGGTGGTTGGGGTGAAATATTTGAACTATTGTAAGTTCTTATGCAAAATGGAATGTTTTGTTTAATGGATTATTGGGACATCTGAGAAAAGGTAATGGGAGTAACCACAGGTAAAACAATAGGATGGGCCTGACTGGAAATTCAACACAGAATTAGATCTTAGAGATAAATAATTAGGATAAACATCAGGATATGCTGCTGCATATCCTGCAGTGTTTGATAAAAATAGTAATAGTTTTGAGCCAGAACAAGAGTTGAGGAAGGTTGAGAGGGAGGAACATATACAGGAGTGGACAGAGGCCCAAACTGAATTTGGGAGAATGGTAATGTGTTTTTTGAAAGAAGTTTATGTTCAAAATTGATAGAGGGCCAAGTTACTACATAGGCTCATGTAAAGGTCTTGCCACCTTTGTGTATGTAGCTGCATTTTGTCTGGGGAGATCTGGAATTCCTTCTTTCTCTTAATACATAAAAACTCTGTGAAACTAGTTTTACAAGTATCTACCTCAGATACTTGTTTGAGGAGCATACAACTTCCATGTTAGATATGAAAGGGTTAATGAACTGTGTAAAATTCAGTCTGCTGTCGTATGGTACTTGCAGATGCTAAGTTACCTACTCATGAGAGATGTGGACATGAGGCTAGAGATTCAGTTTGTGAATGATAGGGAAGAAGGAGGGTGACAGGCTGGCATTTTCTGTCATTGTGGAAGAGCTCTGGTTAGACACAAGGAATGTTTAGGAGATAACTACTAACGGGGCTTCCTCAGGGGAAGGTACTGCAGGACATTTCCCCTCCCATATGATGTTGGCCAAATAAATCTAGATCTGATACTCTGCTTGAGAAGTATACCGATACTATACTTCTAGACCAAGTTTTGCTTTGAATATGTACTCATTATATTCAAACAGGCACCTAGAAAGGGATTCTGATATAGCAGTCATATACTGGTTGACCAGTCATAATTTCTGCTTTGACTAGCATGAAACCAGTAAAGCTTCCTACTGTTTTATTGTGTACAAAAATTCCACAAGTATAAATGAAATCAAAATGTGACTGACTTTACAAAGTCCCTGTGGTTCAGGTACAGGGTGGGAGTGGGGGGTTTCTCCTCTCCTGCAACATTCCAGTCTCTGCAAGCAATCAGATTTTACAGAATATTTTGTACACAAAATCATTAATAGTCTTGGAATTTAAAACATGTAGCACTATGCTGCATAGTTGCTGTAAAAGGTAGATAGAGATGTACATGTATGTGTGCATGAGAGGATGAGTACTAACTACACAGAGCTTTTTTTAATGTGTTTTAAAATCTCAGTGGTTTAATACACTTGGTCATTACTTGTCTCTTGTACAGTTTGAGAAGGTTTAGTGGCACAATTAACGTTGCACTTTGTCTCCTCTCTGTCTTCAGTTCTTGAACAGATCTTTGATACGTTTTTCAGTTTCTTCTTGCCTTCTTTGAACATCTAACATTCTTCATACAGTAACCAAGGAAATTGGCAGTGTTTAGTGCCCTACTCTGCTCATAATCCTTTTCTGTGGGCAGAAATCCTTTGGAAAAAAACCAGCTTTTTCATCAATTGAAGAAAGTGCTTGGCCATTTTCTAGTTCTAGTACTTTAGTCTCCTCTTGAATAAATTACGCTTCAAGAAGTCAGAACTTGACCTTCAGACTGTGTTATCTAGCCTTGAAGTATATCAAGAGCTATTGCTGAATAGTTATTTCTGCCAAAGTAAACCCTGTACTGATTATGCTGCATTGCTGTATATGAAGGCAGAAACTCAGCAAACTGCATGCAAGGTTTTGGCAGCAGTCTTATGTGAAAAATCAAATTTCCCTTCCTTATATGTCTTCTGTGTGTTACTTTCAACATGCTATAATACACAAGTACCTGAAAAATTAGAAGATTTTATGTACTTTTGATAAACTGAGGCTACATCAATGCGTACAAAGAAAATTCACCACATTGAACCATATTTAAGCTCTCTTTCTTCTCCATTTTCATGCTGTTTCTATGGGTGCTGCCCATGCCCCATGCTCCCCCACTCCTTGTTTTTCTGCCAGTGGGTCAGGAACAGAGGAAAGACCAGCCCAACAAAACAACAGCTGCCTTAAGGACCTAAAGAAGTTATGACTCTGTGATCAAGTACTGGGTTTGCATGGCAAAGTTTTGGTAGCAGGGGAGAAAGGGGTAGTTCTACAGGGGTGGCTTCTGTGAGATGCTGCTAGAACGTTCCCACCATGTCTGATAGAGCCAATGCCAGTGGCTCCAAGACAGGCCCTTCACTGGGCAAGATTGAGCCCATCAGCAACAGTGGTAGCACCTCTGGGATAATGTATTGGAGAAGGGGAAAAAGGTTGCTGTGCAACTGCAACCAGAGAGAGAATATGTGAGAGGAACAGCCTGCAGACACCATGGTCAGTGAAGAAGGAGGGAGAGGAAGTGCTCCAGGTGCTGGAGCAGAAATTCCCCTGCAGCCCGTGTTGAATACCATGGTGAGGCAGCAGTCCCCTTGCAGCCCATGGAGGTCCACAGGGGTGCATAGATCCACCTGCCCCTTGGAGGACCCTGTCTGGAGGAGGTGGTTGCCTGAAGAAGACTGTGAGCCCAGTAGGAATCCCACACTGGAGTAGGCTCCTGACAGAACCTGTGGACATTGTGGGGAGAGGAGCCCATGCTGGAGCAGGGGCAGAATGTGAGGAGTGCCGGGAGCAGCAGAGACAGTGTGTGATGTACTGACTGCAACCCGTGTTCCCTGTCCCCCTGAGCCACTAGTGGGGAGGAAGTAGAGAAAATTGGGAGTGAAGGTGAACTTTGGAAGAAAGGAGGTATGCAGCAAGGGGTTTTAAGATTTGGTTTTATTTCTTGCTACCCTTCTCTGATTTGATTGTTAATAAAACTAATTTCCCTGTGTCAAGTCTGTTTTGCTTGTGATGGTAATTAGTGAGGGGTCTCTCTCTCTATCCTTATCTCACCCCACAAGCTTTTCATTATATTTTCTCTCCTCTGGCCAGCTGAGGAGGGAAGTGATAGAGTGACTGTGGTGAGGACCTGGCATGCCCAGACAAGGTCAACCCACCACTGATCAAAACTCCTGAACTAATATAATTCTGTTGTAGCACTGGAAATTATAGCCTGGTTACTGTCCATCTAAGTCTCTTACAGTGGACATGACTTCCTAGAGTTTCTGTTTTGAAGTTGTCCTTATTTGGTTGCTTTCAACCCTTTATTTACATTTAAGTTTTTTCAAGGCAACCAGTTTTTCATAGCTTAAAGTAGTTCTATAAGAACAGATTTGTTCTGCCGCAGTACAGTGTGTAATGGGTGCCTTGGGAACAGTACAAAGCAAGGCGAGTCAAACTTCAAGTTACGCTTTCCAAGAATACACATCCAGCTTCTTGACCCAGAGTTGATAGGCTCTCAGCATATTTCTTATATTTCATCATAGTTCTCACATTTCATCTCCTTTTTCTGGCAGATCCTAATGGTTGGCTTGGACTGCTGACCAATATCTCTGCCAATACTTATGCTTGGGCACCAAATGTTAACTTGGAAAGACACCTTTGGTTCCTTTCTTTCCCGTGCCTTGTACATCCCTGAGGTTACAGCTTCCTGCTGTTTGTCTGTTTGCTGATGCCTTCTCTGTTTGGCACCACTAAAATTCTTAGGAAGGAATGGGACGTGGGAGAAAGTGTTCAGTTGACATCTGTAATGCTTTTCCTTTATATCCTGCTAGAATCCTCTTTTTTTTCCTGGTATTCTTTACTGTACTCTGATTTTTTCTCAGTCTTTTTTTTCGTCACTCTTGTTGCATGTTGTATCATTTCCACTGACAGTCTTTTCCCTAACACGACATTGTGCTGTTTTCTTAGACCACTTAGGCTGTTTTTCTGAACTAGTTAATTACCTTCTCCAAGAGGTTAGGATTTAAAGTGTATCCAGACTGAATAGCAATTGGAGCCCTCTGCTTGTCTTGTATTAGCTTGACAGCCAAACTTAAATGGCTCATCACATTATCCTCCAGCTGCATATGCAGGCCTTCAGTGTTGTCATTTTTCCTTTTGTCCTGTTGATTGTAACTTGTTGGATTGGTGGTCACCATCTTTTTGGGTACCCTGTTTGACAAGGCTTTTAGGATGATCATAACACAAATATAATGTGTACATTTATGGTAATATGCACATGGTTTGGGGGGGGGGGCATCCAGACAGCCCAGAAGATGTCTGAATGTCTCGAGTATCACAGCATGCATAGAGGTAGAAATGTGCTACTGACTTCTCAGTTTTCCCATATGACTGAAGGCTGTTCAGTCTATGTAACTGATTTTCATTTTAGAACAAATGATGAGTGGTAAACATTGTCAAAATAGACTGAATTTCTGAAATTATTAGTGTCCCCTATTTAGTACATCATCCACTTAACATTGTCTTGCTATTTCACTTTGCTCACTTGTTTTAGTCTCCTGCATTAGATGACTGTTATATTTTTGCAAGTTACAGGGCCTGATTTCCATGCCCAGGCACCTCTTATCTTTTTCTGTTCCCTGAGGGATTTGGATTTGTCAGCAAAATTTGCTGGCACATCTGTAATAATAGGACAATGTATAGTTGAAGGTTTTACATGGTTTGAGTAGACTTACTAGCTTTATTGCAGGATTTACTCTTTATGTGGATTTTATGTTTTGGCCAGAGGGAACAACACTATGTGAATATAAGACAAGTTCAGAAGTGCTAAGGGATAAAATGTTCTGTCAGAATAGCTATCCTACAACAGCTAAACATTGCTGTTATACTCCACCAGTGTCTAGAAACAGATACCCAGAGATGACAGTACTGGTCTGGAAGGGTGTTATAGTCTGACTCAGCAAAGCAAGTTTTTTTGTTTTACACCAAATGGCAAAGTGCTTCAGCATTCTAAAACAACCATTTATTATAGTGGGTTAACCCACATGCCCTTTGTCATATTTGCTCTGGGCATACAAGGCATGTACCACTCCAGAAATTCAGAGAAAATTTCCAATCTGTATCTCCTTTAGCTAATACTCTAAACTTTGCTTAGTCTTAAAGTCTACATCATTTTCTTGTCTTGTGACCTTCGTGGGAATACATAGCTGATATAGGTGATGACAAAGGCATTCTTCTCTTTGAAGCTGTGTTGCAGCTCAAGCCAAAACTTCTGTATAAATTTATCAAAGTGAAAGAGAATTTTAGCAAAAAAATATGGTTTTTTTTTGTTGTTATTTAAAAAATCTATTTCAGGTTTGCTGCAAAGGAACTGGGAGACTAATTGGTCTCTTAACAGTGTTATTCAGAGACTTGGTCCTGCTCAACTTCAGCAAGTCATCTCTTTGCCTGAGAAACCAGCAACATAGTGTGAAAAACCTGGTAGAAACAATAGGTACTTCTTTTTATAGCTGGTTTCTCTTCAGAAACATAAACTGCAGCCAGAACATTGGGCACTAACAGATTTGCTTTCTCATGTACTGGAATACAGCATTCTATTTATCTCTGACAAGCGAAGGATATGTTGACAAACTGCACTATTAAATACAGAAAGCCTCATTTAAATAGTGTTAGTGCTTTGACATAAATAAGGACAAACTATTCAAACATGAGTCTGATAACATTTTGCCCTTAGCTTTGTTGTACACAGAAAACAAGAAACAGAAGTGTACTTCAGTGGCTTTGTATTTAAATTTCTTTCTCCCCCTATCTACATGTATGACTTCTTTGGAAAGAAGAGTAGTATGTGGATAATTTCTACCATGTTTCTAGGTTGGGAGATAAAAACACTGGTAAACCGGTAACTCTTCATTTTTCTGTTCATTTTCTAGTTTGCAAACTTTTTTTTTAATGAAATACTGATATTCCTTAAGTCAGATACTTTGAATCCTCTAGTATGGTTTTTCATCCCCTCCCTCTTTCTAAGTCCAGTTAGTTTAACTGGATATTCTTCCATCAGTATATGGTAAGTGCATCCAAAGTATTGCTATTGTATATAGTAAAATGTAAACCCGTGTATTACTATCAAATATATAAACGCTATGTAAAGTTAAGACGTAGCAGGCAGAGTGTAAGCAAAGACAGAAGATTCTAAATACCATAATAAGCTAATCATGTCCACTGAGTTAACTTTCATGAAGAAAAGTTCATGTGAAAGCACGCTTTTATTAGCCTTAATAATCAAGTTTGGTCTGAATATGGATCTCTTTAAATAAAACAATAAAGCTTTTGAACTTTAATCATAAAGGACTTGGTTTGGGGGCAAAATATGACACTCTTAGACACTGCCAAGATGATTTTTGTACCTTGGTAGTTATTTTAGCAATTTTCTGTGGTTTTCTTGAGAAATGTTAAGGTAGCTCTGAGTGAAGGTAATGGGTATTATAAAGCATATACATTTAGCCTAAACAACTTAAACTTTGTCCTGTGAGCTGTATTAGTTGGATTGTATGAGAGCGTGGTGATTTTGACACTAAGAAGTGATGATGCATGGTGAAAAGGGAGAATAGCTTGTGTGCAAATATACTTACTTGGAAGTTGGATTATGTTATGGTTTCAACTAAGTCTTGAAATTACCTTCCCTTGGTTAAAGAATTTTACCCAAGTTTCACTGGGTTGTCATAATTAATTAATTTATTTTTGATGGCTAGAAAGATGTAAAACTCTCTTAATTGTCTACACACTGGGTTTAAATTAACTAGAAAGCCATACATACTGTGTACTGGAGTTGGGAAGTGGCCTATGTTAGATCAGCTCTTCGTAAGTAGTACACAGAAGACAGGAATAGGGAGCCTTTTACCTTTCTCAGGGCCAAGAGGTTTTCTGTCAGATGTTAATGTACACAGCTAGCATTACTCAATAATGTAATGAAAAATAATGAAGACTTATTTTTATCATGGCTTGTAAGACGCGGGTCCTTCACTCTGATTAAGGGTTAATATGAGTAAAAGTCTGAAATTACTTGGCTATAGACAGCTGTTCTAAAAATGAACTGTTCATTCTAAGTTCATCTTTATTTTGCAGTCTCTTACTCCATAACTGTTTAATCTTCATAATAGCTCTTCTTTTGAAGGACTTGGGAGAAGTTATTGATACCAATCAAAGTGAATTACTTTACCCCACTGAGATTTTTCATAATTATGATGATTACTCTGAATCACTCTAGGAACTGCTATGAAGAAGATGGGGAAAAGTTTTCATAAATTTAAGAGTAGATTTTCTTCTGGGAAGAGACAGATTCAGATAACATTAGTTGATTCTTAGCTATCTGCCTGGTGATAGGCACTGGTGACTCACAAATTCACAAAGAGATACCCTAGAATAAATCTGCTGCAATAGCCCTTGGGCTTTTTTTCAGGACTGAACAGAAGTTTATACTCTATGAACAGCAGATGAAGTAATAGATGGAGCCTAAGCCTCCATTTCTATTGGTCTTGGGATAGGCTAAGATTTGCCATTTAAGTTGCTTTAAATGTTAGACTGTATAACCTCCTGTTAACTATTTGCGTTTTAATTTCCAGTGTCCCCTCTGTTTAAACTGACAATTTGATTTCACCTGTTAAGACTAGATCTGGGAATGTGCTCTTCCACATCTGTTGGGAATAATTAATGCAAATAAATGATTTAGCTGTTCTGCAGTGTGTTTGTCATAGAAGTGGTACTTTGACTGCTCAATCATTTGGCAAGTTTGCTAATTTTCTTTCATTTCTGCTGTTCCATGGGATTGTATTATTTGAATTTTTTGCTGATAATGTTTAAATTTCCTCACAACCTTTTAGTTATTTACACACAATTCTTTGAAGTTGTACTTGAAATACCTCTTTAGCTGCTTTTGTTTGGAATCTCCGTATGTGAAAAAAACTTTTGGTAAGGCAGAGTAATTTGACACTCTCCATTCAAATAAATTGTTCCACCCACCCCTGTATTTCCTTATAAATAATGTGCATTCTTTTTAAGGAGTTCATTGTGGGTTTTACTTCTCTAGATCCCTTTGTATTTCTCACTCCTTATTTGGTCCTTTGTGGTAATGGCTGTTGGTGATAAAAACTTCACTTTTATGTGTAGTCTATTTATTACTGCCATTCTTACTTACAGTTTGTTGAACTTCACAATACAGCTATTGTAATCTATTTCTTCAATTATAGTAATTTTTTGAGCCAAATGTCATATTTTATCGTATAGTTTACCCTAATATCACATTCTGCTCTAAAAGTAGTTGTACTATGAGTTAATTACCCATAGCATAGAAGTTGCTTTCTCTAGGTTTTCCTTTTGTTTAGCTTTATACATAGAAATGAAATCTTCTGTGACTATTTTATTACTATTTATAGCTATATTTGTTTCTGTTGACCAAGATTGTAAAAGTGAATGCAGCAAATTCTGCATTAAATAATGATATTTATGTTTTAACTTTTCTGTTGTCTTTCATACCTTGTTTCTCTTCAGTTTTACTGATGTTGTCTTTGAGATGATTGCATGTCAGCATTGTCCTCATTCTGCCATTTTCTCCAGTATCGTAATGTGGTTGTCATAACCTTCATATGAAAGAACTTTGCTGGTGTATTTTTACACATAGCTTATTATAATTTTGAGATCTGCATAATTTAACCTCCCTTTTTATGATACAACATATTTACACATCTAAAGCAGTAGTCATATGAGGAAGTCTAAGTACTTTGCAATTCTTAATGATTTCAATCTGTTACCCTGCTGTACAGAAACAGATTTCAGTTCTCCTGCCCCATTTTATATAAAGGAAACTGAGGGATTAATACTGACTTGCTCAAAGTCAGGTGGCAAGTACGTATTTCAAAACTAAGAGTTGGGTGTTTTTGCGTGTAGGTAATATAAAGTATTATTTGGTGGTACTTTACATTGCTATTCAGTTCCTATTTTTGGTGTGATCATTTTCATTCATGGGATGGTCAGTTGGATTAGGTAAGGCATGGGGTTTGTGCTAAGAATTTGAGGGAGGGGAGTGAATCTATGGGCTACATATTATGTACAGTTGCCATAGTTCCACAGTAAACTATCAGAAGACTATTGCTGAAAATAAGTAGACATTTTTTTGATTGGTAATATGTGCATACTGTTACTGTGAAATTAAACAAATACTTTCTAAGAGAATATTTAGGTCTGTCCTGGTTTGGTCTGGAGTAGAGTTAACTTTCTTCACAGTGGCTAGTATGGGGCTATGTTTTGGATTTGTGCTGAACACAGGGTTGATAATACAGAGATGTTTCTGGTATTGCTGAGCAGAGCCTACACTGAGCCAAGGCCTGTTCTGCTTTTCCGTATTACCAACACTGGCAAGGAAGTTGGAGGTGCATGGAGGATTGGGAGGAGACACTGCCAGGACAGGTGGTCCAAACTCCCAAAAGGATATTCCATACTATATAACATCATGCTCAGTATATAAAGTGGGGGGAAAAGGAGGAAGGGGAGGACATGTTTGGAGTGAAGTTGTTTGTCTTCCCAAGAAACTGTTACACATCATGGAGCCCTGTTCTCCTGGAGATGCTGAACACCTCCTGCCCTTGGGAAGCAGTGTATTAATTCCTTGTTTTGCTTTGCTTGTGTGCGTGGCTTTCGCTTTTCTATTAAACTGTATTTCTCTCAACCCATGAGTTTTCTAGCTTTTACTCTTTGGATTCTTTCCTCCATCCCAGTGGTAGGGGAGTGAGTAAGCATCTGTGTGGTGCTTGGCTGCTGGCTGGGGTTAAATCATGACAAGGTCTAAAAATATTAATTGTATTTTGAGGCAACAAAATTCATTCATTGCTAGATAAATTGAGCTCGTCTGTGGTCTTATATTGGAATAAAGGCTAGAAATTAACATTATTCTGCTCTTTGAAATGTCATTTTAAAAACAGATTTTGGAAAAGGTATAATTTTTTTCTAGGTCATGATAGGAAAGGTAGGCAGTTTTCATAGACTTTGCTCTTCCTTTCTGGGCACTTTGGTTTCATTGCAAGACAGACATAATTGATTATTAGTGTTTTTATATCTTTTAGTGCTTGCAACCTCAATCTATCAATAACAGATAAGGATATATAAAGTATACTTGTGGTCACTTGGAAGAACAGCTCCTCCTCTTTTGGGCAACTACTTCATTCTTTGATGTTTGCTGTCCTTGTAATCAGTGACTTGGCTTGCCTTCAGTATCCCGAGTCTTCAATATATGGCTTCACAAGCCATGTAGGTGCTTAACTTTTCCTTAATAGCTTTGATGGTCCTATTGAAGAAGACAACATTTCATTTCATTTTGGATCACTTCTAAAGTGTCCAATCTGCCTGCTGCTTTGGCTGTTTTTTTATAAATGTTCTGATTTGTACACTGAGAAGAAAGCAGGCTGTTCTAGAAAAACACAGGGAGTCTGTGCATGACAGAGATGTTAACTCTAATGCTCATGTCACCTAATGTGCTCAGTGTTTTTCTGTATAGGTGCAGTGTTCCTTCTGCCTCTTGAAGCTCTACTGTGTTCCAAATAAGAAGCCAGGACTTCTACAGTTAAACACTGTGTGTACTTTGTTTTAATGACAGATGTAGATTTCTGCAAACTGTGAGAGTCCTTTTGGCCTGGAAATCTTCCGTTTGGAGGAAATACTGGAAGCAGGCCTTTTAACTGTAGATGGTAATATTTAAAGGGAAAGTCTTGCATTCTCGGCTGATAAAGAAGACAGTAAACTTCACTAACACACTATTTGTTTTTAACTAGTCATGAGTTAACCTCTTAAATATTTTTATGTATGCAGAGTTTTGTGGATTCTAGCTAAAACCAAGCCGGACTATTGCTAGAAGTCATAAAACAGTTTGAAATGCTAGAAATTTCGAAGTGCCTGCATTGTAGTTAAAATACACTCCAAGTTCCCCTATCCTCTGCCAATATCAATATGCAAAAATCTTTGTCTAGCAGGGGGCAGGGTTGGGAGTTGAACAAATGCTTCAGGCAAATAGCCTGTTAGTTAACACTGAAGATAGGGGTTCACACAGTATCAGGCAGCATCTTAGGGGAAGTATGGCACCCCAGAGTGTAAGACTTTTTAAGGCCTGGTTTTGCATACAATAACTCTGCATTTAACATAAATGTGACTGAAATTATAATGTAAGTAGAAAAATATGCACTGCTTTATTCATGGGGGGAAATAATTTTAGAAATTATAAGCTAAAGTTAGGTGTTTTCATCTTTATAAATAGGTGGGTTTTTTTTTTTTTTTTTTTTTTTTAGGGTCCTGACTATCCTATGTGTAAATGACTATACAGGAGTATTAAGAATCATTTAAGTGTCAGGTCATATTGGAGTAGGCACCTAAATATGGACTTCATGTACTGAATGGTTCTTTTTCTGTTGGTTCTACCTGCCTTTTTCATGTTAGGACTTGGTTTGAAATTTGAAATTCCTCAGTGCAGGGCATATGTTTGTGCTGTTTCTGCAGACTGGAACTTCCGAAACAGATGGCATGAAGATTCTGAAGAATCAGACTTGGACAGCCTCTCTAAAAGTCTGTGAACACATTATTTAATTATTGTAGTGGAGATGATGGTTGAATGGGGAAGAAGACTTGGGGAAGTAGAGTCCAGCCTTGCTTTGCTTGCTCCTCCCTCCTCCCCCACTGATTACCTTATGTGCTCTTTTACTTATTCTTGTTAAACTCTTTCTGATTTTTTTCCTCCTTCTGGTTATTTTTTATTATAAAAGCTAGGGTCTCCTTTTTCCTTTTTTCTGTCTAAAAACTAGTTTATATTTGTCAATATTTATTTTACATTCTGAATTCATTTGATTATTGAAATATAAACAGTATATTCTATTTTGAAGCAACATTTTTTATAAAAATAGTTTTTTTTGAGGGATAAAGATGCATGGCACATATTTCTGGGATCTTGGCTGATTTTTAGTATATTGAAAAATGGAAAGAGGGCATGCAGGAGTGCTGTACCTGCTCACCTGCTCCCATAGGCAATGAAAATGATTAATGCTTTCATCATGCTGAGCTTGGTGCTTTCCTCTTATAAGAAGATTTTGGTGCTGCTTATTTCTTACTTCCAGTGACTTAAATAGAAGCTATTGAGGTGTTTCTTTTTCTGGCCTTGGGAAAAAATAGTCTCCTTGTATTTATAAACTAGTCAGGAAAGAAGATTTGCATGCTATTGAGGCAATGTTTTTCTAACTGTCTACTAATAGGTATAGTCAAGGGAAGTGAAACAGTTTGCTTTAGAACAAAGTTTTAGAGTGTATGGTAATGAAAAGTGTAATGAGAGCTTGTTCTCAGCGGCTCTTCTCAGACAAATTTTTCAGGAAAAAAGAAAAGGCAGAGAATGGAGCCTAATGCAGTATGGTGACCACTAATAAAAATAAAGTGGTTACTCAAGCTTCCTCATCTCTTACAGGAGGTCAGCACAACTGCATCTTTAGCATAGTTCTGACACCCTTTAATTCTTAAGAGCATCCCATACTGCTAGGAGGGGAACTATTGCAACATATTTCTAAGGAAAAATGGGATTTTGAGTTTATCTTTTTCATCTGATTCACTCCCTTTGGAACAGCTACATTCCCAGCAAATCTTACAAGAGACTTTGCTTTGAACACAGCAGAAAGCACAGACTGAGCAACTTCTAATTACAAGACCCCTCAAAGATCACTCTAACTCATGAGATGTACACCATGACCTTCAATTTGTTAAGCTAAAACTGTAACAGAAGTTGATGAGGGTCTATCAAGTGACTGCCTGTCTGTTGTCTCCTGCTGCATTTGAATCCCTTGCAAGGAAGAGAAAAAGTGCACAGCATTTGAGTTCTATAAGGTAGCACATGTCATAGCTGTGAGCTGGAGTGATCTGTCGTCCTAGACTTGCACAGGATTTATTTCCCTATACTGAGAAAGCTGAGTGAGAATACTCACAGAGAATATAAACTGGGTCTTTTTCTCCTTGTTTTTTTGTTGTGTTGTTTTGCTTTGCTTTAGCTGTGCTCCTGTAGGCCAAGGCCACCTCCAAGGCTTCCCACTCCCCGAGCTGAGTGGCCACAGGCAGCTCATTATCATGACTTGTGTTGCTGTCTTCAGCATTTTAAAAAGTCTTTTTCTATTTCTTCAGCAATAAGAGTGTAGTCATCTGCACTGTGACTCTTAACCCTTTTAAAAAGAATTTCTGTTAAAATCGTCTGTCAAGAGCCTCAGCATGGGCTGTACGTGCTCTTGCTGTAAAACAAGCATATCACCGAACCTGATGAGTGCCTGGAGAAAATTGCAGTTGCTGGCACATGCTGTAGGGTCCCTAGCCAGGGTGCTTGTGTGGGTTCCCACCCTGGCTTTATTGCAAGAATATTGAGAAATAGAATAGTGTATTTCAGTTGGAAGGGACTTACTGCAGTCATCAGTACTTGGAAAGTTGCTTTAATTCTCTTCTTTGCTTTTCGCTTCTGTGCTGTCTCTCTCCTTTCTGGCACTTCAGCCTGTAAAACCCTTTAGGTTCAGCCTGATACAGTCTTGCTGGAGAGACTAATGAAGCTGTCCCTGACCTTCAGAGCTGCCCAGAGTAGGACCTGTTTTAAGGTGATGGGATGCTGTTTTGTCTACTCACCTCTACAGCCCTCCATGCCATTCACAGCACACCCTGCCAGACAGCTCTTTTAATTTAATCTTTGAATCCTTGTAAATACTGCAGGAACGTAAATAATTCATGCCAGTTTATCCTGAGCAGCCAAACATCATTTCTTTGTGACTGGAGTAGGACTTTAAGGTGTGTGGATGGAACTGGGACCTGCTGCGCTGCTTTGCTGCTAGTCTGTCTTGCTTTGCAGTGGGAATGCTACCAAAGCATAGACATCTTATAAAACCAACTGTAACCATCAACCATGGCTGCTTTGGCAGTATCAATTGTTGAATTCAATAGCAATGTGGTATTTTCGCCTTTTGTAGTAAATGTAGGTATTGGGCTGCAGCTAAGGCCCATGGAAACTTTGGATCTGCTTTCTCCAAGGCCTGACTTTTTCGCTTGGAAGACTCAGCTTTGAGATGGTTGATTCATGAGTAGAGAGAGATTTTCTTCACCGCTTTAGGAGCGTGAATTTAGTGGTTTTCCATGTTCTGAAGACTGGTGTTCTGGCAAGGGTGGCTGAATCTCGTGTGGAGCTCTTGAGCTATCATCATTTATTAGCTGCAATATTAAAGCAAATCATCATAGACTTCATGCTGGTAATGCAGAGCCAAAGTTTGTAACAAAACTGCTGTATATATAGTACCATAGAGAAAAGCAGAATTTTGCAGAGGAGTAAGGCCATCAGTGTGCTTTAAAATCTCTATGTAGCTTTCAAATGGAGTCCTTTTCCCTTGATCTGATGTTTGGAAATCATGAGTGAGCTGACCTGATTTTTTTAAAATTATTTTTGGATTTTTGCTCTTAGTGGGAGAGAAGCAGGTGGCAGGAGACACAGTTGCAGTTTCTTGCTCACTTTCCTACCAACTTCAGCACAAACCAGAGAAGGAACTGCCATGACAATTGTTATGTTAGATGCTTGAAATGAGCATGTGTGCAGTAAGACAGCAATTAAGGACTGACTGACAGTAACATTTTTGTTTGTCTTTAAAGTAAGAACTTGTATCCTGTTGTTTAATGAAGGGTTTATAATATTAGGTTTTGTGCATAAAGTTCAAGTGAGATGTGTCCTGCCTTCTCATAAATATGGAAAAATTCAATAAACTGAGAGGAGTATTTTTGAGACAAATTGATAGCATCCTGGATGTCCTTTATATTGGTGATGTCTGTGCAAGAACTCCAGTTCTCGCTTGTCAAAATTTGAAGCCACTATATAGCATCTCCAATTTTGATTCTCTGTAGAATTGTGAGCATCTTGAATCTGGTTGCTGTTCTCTGAACTAACTCCTTTATCAAATCTTTCTGCAGTTCTGTGGTCATAGAGTTCTTGAGTTTCACTGTTAATGCTCTGTGGTTTCTTTTTTAACCTACTAAAGTATGTACAGTTTAACTGTGTTTATTTACCTCTCTGTTAACTTTTTTTTTTAAGTGAATGCACCAATCTGTCCAGTGTCCTTTCGCAAGGGATCTCCAGTAGCCAGATTTAGAAGTGGAATATGATGTGCTTAGCTGTTTTGTCCTCAATTATGGCTTTGCAATAGAGAGGAATAGCTGTCTTTCATATTGCATTCTACATGTATGGGTTCTTACCTCATTCATGAAGCTGAGAGAGGAACATTTTTGGAGTAGCCAAAGCAAAGATTAAACTTATGGATGTTTTAGAGTTTTTATTTATTGCAGGTAATCAAAGTGTATAGTGAAGATGATACTAGCAGAGCTTTGGAAGTACCAAGTGATATAACAGCCAGGGATGTATGTCAGCTCTTGATATTGAAGAACCACTATATTGATGACCACAGCTGGACTCTCTTTGAACAACTTACCCACACAGGTTTAGGTAAGACTAATCCTATATAATGCTATGGTGGTAAATAAGGTGTTTGGTTTTCATTTTCATGTAGAAATACAGTTACAACAGAAGGGCTTGGAAGTTAAATGATGGGAAGACTTGTGTGAATTTCTTCTTTGGGGGGAGGTTATTGCTTCTGATTCTTTTTTTTTTTAAAAAGCATAGCTATGATGTACATTTTGGCATAGTACATTTGCCTCACACTGCTTGATCTACATCTGTAAGAGTCATTTGGAAGACACTGACAGTTAAGGTTCTCACTGCAGATTCTTTCTTGCTCTCCCTTGCTTTTCTTTGGCAGTTCTTCTCATACTGCTTCATGCTTATCTATAGAAAGACTTGAGTCATTTTATTACAAATAAAATCCTTATAGTTCCCAACACACCTGAGTAAAATCTCTCATGAATTTCCAACACACTTGAGTGAAATGTCTGACATCAGGGACAGAAAACCTCAGTAAATGTGCACCCTCAGTAAATTTTCAGATGGCACTAAGTGGGGTGGGAGTGGCTGAGGGTAGGACAGCTCTACAGAGAGACCTAGACTGACTTGATCAATGGGCTGAGTACTACTGCATGAGGTTCAGTAAGGCAAAGTGCTGGGTCCTGCACTTGGGACACAACAACCCCATGAAGCACTACAGGCTGGAGCAGGAGTGGCTCAAGAGTTGTTTATCAGAAAGGGACTTGGGAGTGCTGGTGGACAGCAGCTCAGTATGAGCCAATGGTGTGCACTGTTGGCCAAGAAGGCCAATGGCATTTTGGCCTGGATCAAGAATAGTATAGTCAGCAAGACTAGGGAAGTGATCATCCCCCTGTACTTGACATTGGTGAGGCCACACCTGGAGTACTGTGTTCAGTTTTGGGCCCCTCACTTGAAAAAGGGCATTGAGGCACTGGAGCGAGTCCAACAAAGGGCGATGATGCTCCTAAAAGGTCTGGAAAACATCATATGAGGGATGGCTGAGGGAACTGGTTTTGTTTAGCCTTGAGAAGAGGCAGCTCAGGGGTGACCTCATTGCTCTCTACATCTACCTGCAAGGGCATTGTAGAGAGGTGGGGGATGGTCTCTTCTGCCATGCCTGCAGTGAGAGGACTAGAGGGAATGGTCATAAACTGAGACAGGGGAGATTCAGATTAGATTTGGAAAATGTTTTTGACTGTTAGTGTGGTCAGGCATTGGAATAGGCTGCCCAGAGAGGTGGTGGAGTTACCACTCCCGAAAGTGTTTAAGAGGCATCTGGATCTGGTGCTGAAGGATATGGTCTAAGGGTTACAGCAGAGCAGCAGGTTAATGCTTGGACTCAGTGATCTTAGAGGTCTCCTCCAACCTTGATTCTAAAGCAGTTAGTGCTGTTCTATGTGGACAATAGGACTCAGTCTTCAGAAACAACATCAGGGTGGGTTGTCAGTTTTTTTTTTTGGTATAATCAGTTCGGCTAGATTTATTGTGACCTCTGGGACAGGACCCCTTAAAACGCAAAACAGAACTTCCAGATAGGGACCTGGAATTATCTGATCATTATCTGTGTTGAAGTGACTCCATGTATTTTAAATTGCTAGAAATGAAATATTCTGCACTCCTTTCACATCATCAGTGTTCCTCTAGTGTATTAAACCCCCTCTTTTTCTATTACACATTTTAAAAGGTGTAATCTGTGGTTTCACGATACAACTACGAGTTTAACTTCTGGTCTCTGTTCCTTTTTGTAGCGCATAGGTATACTTCTGCAGTATAAAAACACATAAGGCAAATTAACTAGAGGGAGAAAGGGAATGTTGGGAGAGATGTAAAAAATGCAGAACACAGGAAAGACTTCACTCAGCAAGAGATGAGTTTAGAAACCCACTGCTGAGATGTAGTATTGAACTGAAGCTCTAGTCAGACAATCTTAATTCCTTTAACAGCACTATGTTTAAGCATGGTATTGTGTATGGTTTTGCTAGGAAATTATATTAGAAAAAAACTACTAGAAGACAAACGTCGTAATATGACTGGTTTCAATTTTACGTCACTCAAAGCTTCCACATTATTCTTGAACTTTGGCACTGTACTAGAGTTACAAAAGATTGTACTTCTGCAACCTCAAAGGCACTTCCAGTTGCTAGTGCAAATTGTGGCTTGAGAAAGAGGATATTCTGGAGGCCTTCTTGCATTCTAAAATACATAGAAAATTCCTTGGAGTTCTTAATTGTCAGAAGAGGCTGCACTGATACGTGATAACTCCAGTACTGTCTATTAAAAAAAAAAAAAGGTGCACATGAAGACCAGAAAAACAAACACCCACACCCTATCTCCTCACCCCCAGACCATGGATATTTAAATATGGCTGAGAGCTAGTGCTAATGTCCCTTTCTCTGTATGTATCTAGGGAGTCTGGCCTTGTGCATTTGTCTAAAATAAACTTGACTGTGCATCTCTGTCTCTATCATGTTTAACAGCTGTATTTAAGGATGAACTACAAAAGCTAAAACTGTTTTCTGCCCTTTTATGCTCCTTTATCCTATGAAGGCAGCCACAAATGTTTTTCAAATTTCTCTTCTTGCTAACAGTTCAAAGGGATTTGTAACCTTTTGCACTGAATGTATCAGCTGTAAGATGCTTCCAACTTAGAGTAATGTTGAAGTTAAATCTGGGTTGAGGCTGTAAAGGACTGCCATAGAAGAAGAGGTAGCAAAATGGCTTTAGACAGCACTACTATATAAATAGCAGAAGTATTTTCTGAATTTTATAGTGTAGCCAGTGTTTACATAGTGTAGTAACTATTGAAGAAGACACTTTGGACGAATCGTGCCAGAACAATAGTGGCACTGTTTCTCCAGGTTTACTTGTTATTTGCACAGTACACTTTTTGCCAAATACTGTGTTTTCTTCAATCTGAAGGATTTCTTAGAAATTTTCAATATCAAATCAGTAGTTGAGTTGCTTTTTCTAAGATTATGGTAGTCTCAGAATTGCTGGTCTGAAGACCTGCATTCACCATGCAGTCTTCTGATTGCTCCAGCTGCTTTCAGCATAGTTCTAGAAAAAGGTGACTTGGTAATTTTAGAAATAATTGAAATTTAGAAATTTTTTCCTAGATGATGGAGATTGCAAATCAACATTACTAGCCAAGGAAAGGAACAGCTTGAGATATCTTCTCTTTTTTTTTTTTAATAATACTGAATAATAATGGAATTATTTTTACAGGAATTATTTTTACAATACTCTTAGTTCTGGTTTTATTTGAAAGGTTTAACATACTGATCCAGACTTACATTAAGTATATTCTTAAGCACTGGATGAGTAACTTGAACAAATATTTTTCAAATGATGAGTTAGTTTTGGACTGTTTGCTATTTGTTATTTTTATGTGTGTTTTAGCCATGTAAATTTGGACAGGCTTTTTCATCTCCCAAGTTAAGTGAATTGGTATTGAAAGGAGAAGTGCTGTGAGAGAGTGTGTGTATCTGTGTAAATTTCAGTATGATATGGATTAATAATTCATCCATCAATTAGAGAACATTTTCTTTAACATCTAACAGCTGTCTGAATACTCCTGAATTAGATATAATTGCATGAATCTTAGCAAGCTGAGCACAGCGTTCTCCTTTTAATCAAGACAGACATTAATTATATCACTGGATTGTGCCTTCATTGCTGTGTGGAGGTATCTGCTGTGAGGGTTTAAAAAAGGAAAAAAACCCAACAAAACTCCCACCTAAACCGAAACATAAACCCATGGCCTCTATATTGCAGTTTCACAAACATATCTGCCCTTTGGTTTGGAGCTGTATTGTTGAACATTAAGTATGGACATGCCCTCACTGCATTGCCTGCCGAGTGCTAAACAGGTGGTGTTGGCTCAGGATGAGTGGGCAGGTAAGATAGTTCCACATGCTGGCTGGGGCACCCCGTTTGCCTGCCATGGAGCACCCACACTGCACCCAGCCCACTGCTGCCATGTCATCACCTGGGATGCTCAGTCTTCCTCCCCACCTCCAAAGTTTTGCAGTAGCCTGGGCCCTATGTCCAATATCTGATGTACAATAATTTCTGCAGCCCTATAAATCACAATACATTTCAAAACTGTGTGTTTCTGATGTGTGTCTTCTTTGTCTTTAACATACTGAATTCAAATAAATTATTGAATGTTTTTCACCTTGTCTAAGATTGAAGGCAGATGAAGTATGCCTAGATTTGGATGATGCCATGTCATCCCTGCCACCAGGCACCTTGGTGCTGGGAGTCCCATATTTTGCTGCAATTCCCCTGTGCAGGAGGACAGTTTCCTTAACTGTTCTCCTTTTCAAGGGAAGTACTGTGTTCATCCTGAAATTTTTCCTTTTCTACTGAGAAGTTTTTGTGTTGACTGTAAACAGTTTTCTGTTTGCTTTTGCAGCTGAAAAGATGTATTCTATGGCTGCTCTTTGAATAGGTGATAGTGCCTTGGTCAGGCACATTATTGGTGTCTTTCAGTCTCTCATTTTTATTTCACTCTCTGCATTCTTTTAGGTAGCCTATGGGAAGGATCATAAACCAGTACCTGTGCAGTGGTACTAAGCAATGGCTTTCTGGTTTTTATATAGTTTAAAATTTTTTCCTTGTTAGGTGGCTAGAGAGGAGGCTATTTCAAATGTGTTTTATCTCACACTTCAATATTAAATCTTTTATGTGCTTTAGTTACTTTTCGTCATTAAGAATACTGTTTTGGACTGTAGCAGGTGTTCCTCATGTTAGAGATAGTAGTAATAAAGAGATGATAGAGAGGAAGGTAGAAACTCTCCAGTCTAGCTGGAAGAGAAAAAATTATCTGCCTAAACTGAAGTGCAGCTTTTTCATGTCAGCATTTAGGGATTTGATTACAGGGCTGTGTTTTGGAGGGCACTAACCCAGTGTTTCGGTTCCTTGAAGAAAGTAAGTTGACTCAGTTGTAAAATATTCTCTGATGTGACTCCTTAAAAATAAAGAAATACCAATATCCTTACCCATCCATTGGGGTGATGTAGAATGTCTTATTTTTCTACCAAGAAGTAAGTCTTGAAGAAATGTTATTTTCTTAAATGTCACAATGCCAAGCATTTATGAGTTTTAAATGTCATCCCAGAGGAGCACTTTCTCTCTATAAAGCTGAAAGGAAAAAAATTCTGGTTTTAAGTAAGAGCTTCAGTTCTTTAGTGTCTCTTTGCCCTTGCATCTAAAGAATGTGTTTTGGAGTAGAGCAGCCTGTACAAGATTTTTAAATGTATGCTTTTCTTTCAGCATTTTGGAGGCATTTTTATTTTATGGTTTTATTTGCTTCCTTTAATCTGGTTATAAAATGTGAGTTCCATATACCACCCTTAATGTCTGACTTTATGGACTCAAGAATTAGTTAAATTCAATGAAGAATGAGTCAAGTTCAATGGAACTTTAGCTTTGATCCACTTGATCTTGAGAGTGCTGTGTCTTTGGCTGGTTGTGAGCTTGGTATT
>NW_008669687.1:41649-47109 GCF_000695815.1 Acanthisitta chloris
TATATTGTCTCTAAATTTGCTAGCTGGAAACTTACTGGAGAAGCTTACAGATTGGCAGGCTACAATAAGGCTATTAGTCACTAAATTGGACATTGGAAACCTGAAGTAGTGACTGGTGAAAGAGGTGTCAAGAGAAGATAAGTAAAAAGATGCTGTAGTTCTAAAGAGCCTTTAATGATTTTGAATTTGAGGTTTGATATTTGTCTATAGGTTGTGCATGCTACTCTGATTATCTTTTGTTCTGGGTTGAGTTTTTTTGTTTGCTGTTGGTTTGGGGGGGGGGGGGGGGTTATGCCTTTTACCATTCCTACAGCTGCTAAAATTCCCAGTATTCCTGGTTTGTGCAAAAACATTAGAACACTGAAATGCCCTAAGTTTGTCTGCAGTTTTAGAAGCGCATCAGGATATATTAGGGGCCTGGGGAGAAGAAGCCAAATGAACACTTTTCTATATTGCAAATAACTTTTCACTTTACAAATGATGCATTAAGGAAAGGAGCATTATAAAGACATTCCTGACAGCCCAGATAGGCAGAATGAGTGGTGGAATTGGTCTGCTGCTTGCTGCCCCATGTGTCACACAGCAGGAACTGCCTCGCTTTGTCAGGGAGAGCATGGATTTGGCCAAGAAATGGAATAAAGCCCTCAGTTGCCTCTGTAAAGAAAACAACAACACATAAAAAGCCCCACATGACTCCTACCTCAGAAGCTGGGCCCTACTGAGGTGGAACAGTAATTTGGTGTAAGATGGACCTGATTAATGGACCATGTTCATATTGCTTGTTTCATGTTTTATTAATTTAATAATATTTTTGTTATCTGACCTTTGTGTTTGCACATTCTACTCTTAGGCTTTTAGGTGCATGGTTTTTTATTTTTTACAAAATTTGTCTGGTTTTTTTTTTTTACAGGAAGAGCTATAGAAGACCATGAATTAGTGATCGAAGTCCAGTCAAATTGGGTTATGGAAGAGGGAGCCAGACTGTATTTTAGAAAAAATTATGCTAAGTATGAGTTTTTTAAAAATCCACTGGTAAGTCCTAACATTGTATCTGTGAAGTGGTGCCATTTCTATTGCTACAAAATAGTCTTTTCTGTTACACACATATAGGCAGAGTGTAAAATTGTTAGCATAACGTGAGTCAAAACAAATAGTTGAGAGAGAATATACAAGATACGGGAATACATTGTAGTGTCTGTAACTGTTGGCAGGCCCCTTTGGTGCAGTTTTAAAACAGCCATGTTCATTTTTTGTCTTTTGGGGGTGATGGGGGCAGCAGTGGGTTTAACTTTATTGAAGTTTGCACATGGACCTGTGACAAAATAAAATTTTTGATATCGAGTGAACTTTCCATCAAATGAAAAAAAAATATAAAATGAAGCAGTGTAAGGAGTGGCATCAGTAGCAAAGATGATTTTATTGTTGAAGTGAAAATTGAATGTTATGGCCCAGTGCTGCCCAATGGCAGCTTCTCCCAGCTGCAGCTAAATGACAACTGACACAAAAGGCCATGAGCAGCCATAACCTATTAAGGGTAAGTGAAAGTGAAGCCAAAGTTACTGTACATAAGGAATGGAAAGAGAGCAGAGACAACTCGTAACTCAGGGATGTTGCCAAAGGTTAATGCTGCTGATTCAGACCTTGGCTGATGGCAAAGGCCATGGAAGCAGTCCTGGCTCAGCAGGAGAAACTCACCATCTGGTTGTTCAAATGGGTGGTATATTTGGACCACTCCTAATGCTGTCTCTTATAAATACAGCTTGTTTCACATGTCAAAGGGAGAAATAGCACAAATGTATGAAGACTTGAAAGGTAAAAAGCAGAAGGGAACTGTAATTATCTGCCTGTGAAAAGGCTATAACGGTGAATATAAAGATACAAACAAAATATAAGAGATCTGAGAATTTTTTTGTTTGATTCACCTGTGTGTCTCTGGAGGAATCATGTACTCCCCTCATATGGAGATACCTCTGCACCAATGAAAAATGTCTAACCTTGAGATGGTCTACAGTTAATAGTAGAAAGGCTTTCACAGAATGGGTAAGGTTGGAAGGGACCACAGTGTGTCGTCTGGTCCAACCTCCCTACTTAAGTATGGTCATCCTAGAGCATGCGACACAGGATTGTGTCCAGATGGTTCTTAAATATGTCCAGTGAGGGAGAATCCACAACCTCTCGGGGCAATCTGCTCCAGTGCGTGGTCACCCACACAGTAAAGAAGTTCTTCTTCATAGTCAGGTGGAACTTCCTGTGCAGCACTTTTTGCCCATTCCCTCCAAAGGTTAAGTTTATGTGTTGGTTAACCAGTGAGTGGAACCAGCTGTGGAGTGTGGCAGACATGCAGCTACAACTAGCTTCAACAGCTGTTGTTAATCAGAGTCATTACTGTTCCTCTTGAGTGATTTTTCTGGGTATTATGGTCCCAGGTGTAGCAAGAATGCTTTACCAGAATGAATTATATGAATTAACCCTGCCAGTAGTTCAGTTTTATTAAAAATGGAAATTAGTGGACATTGGATGGTCAAGGGGATATTATCTTCAAACTTGTCCAGGCCTTACCTTATCTGTAATGGTCAAACCCTTGTCTGGTTCATATCTGTCCCACAAATTATCCCTTGAGCTTTCCTTGATAGTGAAAATGGCATTTTCCATGTGGACTTTTAAAATCCACCGTGTTGATGTAGTCAGATTTTGATGTCAATACATATCATACAAAATGAAAAATTAAAAAAATCCTCAGAGGACTTGTTCTGTATTAATGGAAGTTATTTAAAAATATTTTACTGGGTTTCTAGTTCAATGAAAACAATATACTTTTCATCATGTTGGTGTATATCCTCCCTACTTTGTAGCATATTGAATCCCCAGGCAAGTCTTGTATGTCAACAGCAATGGAAATTACTGCTAGAAAAACAGCACTATGGGCCAAATATTGCAGTATGACTTGCGCTGGTGTGCGAAACCCTCCTGCTTTTGGAGACCATTGATGTTTTCTCAAAATTCTAAGTTTTTCGGCAAATAATATATAGGATGTCACAAATATTGGGATTATATTAAGCTAAACATAAATTATCGGATCAGAGAATCTGCTGTGTCTTGCACTGCATTGAGAACTTAAGTTGCACATCTGAAAGAGCTAGAAAGTTTTATATTTATTTTTACAGAAATTTGATACAAATTTTTGTTGTTGCAGAGCTTTTTTCCAGATCATATGATATCTTTTCCAAGTGAGACCAACACAGCTCTAAGCCACTCTGGGATATTACAGGTTTGTAATCCTTCAATGAAGATGAGCCAGCATAGCTCAGAATTTCCCATTGTCTGTGTTGTGTGAGCATAGTTCTTTATTGCTGTTGTATTTATTGCTAGGTTTTGAATAACTCAAAACATGGTTAATAACTCTGTTCTTTATGAAGTATGAAATGATGTGTCCCTTCCAGGCAGTTACTACAGGGCCACACTTGGAAACTTGAAAATCTGTTCAGAATCAAGAAGCCCCAAAACAGACAAAATGCAGTGAAAACGTTAAATACCTTTAATGAGTATTTCAGGTGAAAGACCTTTCTTCCTTAAAAAAGTGGAGTGCTGCAGTACCCAGCACAGACTATGGTAGAATACTGAAGAACTGCTAGTGTCATACAAATGGATATGAGAAAGAGTTAAACGGTTAAACTAAATAAGTAGAAAATTTAGACTGACTAGTATGATTTGTTAGCTTTAAAGCTACTGTAGCCTTCAAAAAAAATTATGGTAGGTCATTCAGTGTTAGTAATCTTTTAAGCAGACATAAGATTCTAATTTACAGTGGGAATAATGAAACAATAATACCGAATGACCATATCAGGGATCATTGTCTTACTTTCAGAGAGGGGAAAAATGAGTAATAAAGGTGGAAACATACACATCACTCTTGTTTGCTTGTCACTAGAGAAATTAAATAATAGAAGAAGAACTTTGACTGGCCTTAAGACAACAACGCTGTGCAAGATTTTTAGGGATAAAGAATGATTGGAAAGGCAACATCCAGGATGTTTAAGGTAGAACAAAAGAAATATATAAATTACGATTTTTTTAAAATGTGTATGATAAAGTCTACCGTAGCAGCCACCATTTCAGTAAATAGAAAACATTTTAAGAACTAATTCTCAAAGCACTCCTCTGTATTAAATAGTTATGTCCTCACAAAAGTGGATGTTAGTCAAGAGTTTGCTTATCCCAAATATAGTAAAAAAATGTAGCAAATTAAGGTTAATTGACACACACTAGATTGTGTAAGTCATTTTTACAAATGTAAATAAAATCTCTGTAATTTCAAAAGTGCTGTATATCTAATGAAAATTGGTCCACTTTTGCTACCTAAATAACAAGTAGATTTTGCAATCTAATGTAAATATTTAATTTAGAAAATGGTGTCCCCTGAGTTAATAGAACTTTATTATTTTTTGCTTGCAAATGTAATTTGGTAGTTCTAAAAAAATATGGAGGACTTTCATAAAGGAACTCTTTGCCATATACTCTTGCACAGAACTTCGTTAAGCCCGTATTGTGACGTCTAGCACATGTGCAGAGCTTGTGGGTAAGATTAAGAATAATTGTAAATATATATAGTTACTCACCATTTTTGTAGCTTGAGAAATATGTTGCAAACTCTCCTCTGTTGCTGTTTTATATTGTATTGTGTGTTTAATTGTATTTAATCAAATAAAACTTACTAGGCGCAAAGTAGAGAATATCTTGGTGGATTGTGCAGCTGTTGTGCAAGTTTCAGCAGAAGCTGTTCGGTAAATTGTTTGAGTGAGTCGCTATTTCCTTGGAAACTTTCATTAAGACGAGTTAATGGGCTTTGCAGTATTATTTGTGATGTGCTTGGTCAAGTATCAAGAGAGACATTAGTTTTAAGAACTCAATGCTTACAAGTGAGTAAAAAATCACTTCTGATACTTTCTCAGCTTTTTGTGGATTGAGCTGTAAGCAAGTAAAATGTTTTTTTGGGTATGTTTTTCTTGAGTTTTATTGAAAGTGAATGCGTTTTTGATGACGACTTTAAATCAGAGCATATTTATAGAACAGAACCTCAAAGCCAAAAGAGTTCATCTGTCTTATATCCATTTAGCATGTGCTAAGTAAAATTACTAGGTATGGGATATACCAAGTGCCTTTGTATAGCAGAGAGAGAGATTTGATCTCTGCCACGAAGATCATTAGCCTAAAAAAAGGAGTATGTCTCTTTATTGGTTAGTGTATAGCTGCTCTGAGACACGACACTGTACATGTCTAGTGGTAGGCAGTATGGATTATTTGGAACTTGCTTAAGGTTATATTTGCAAATTGGATGCTTTGGAGTATTTAAAAAATGAACACAGTATGAAGATTTTAATCTGAGGCCTCTCCCCATAGCAATGAAATATCCTATTTTTTAGAGCCAAGATTTCATTTCTTTAATCTCTCTTCCACAGCAAG
>NW_008669687.1:47134-59727 GCF_000695815.1 Acanthisitta chloris
TGCTATTCCAGTCTTCAGGCTGAAAGAGTCATGCATTGAATTTCAGTCTCTTGTCAATCTCCTGGATGTTTTTATCTCTTGGTTGCCTTTCTCCATCTCCCATTCTAGGTTTTGTTGGTCTTTCTCCCAGTCTAAACCTCTCAGGCTGACTGAAGTCTATAGGAGACAATACTGAGAATCAGAATCAGTATTTCACTAGAATTACTTGGAGCCCTCAAAATTGCTCAGCAGGTGCAGGGGAAAATCCAGCACATTCTCAGTAGCATTGGTCTGGATCATAGCCAGCTGTCATCACATCTTTGAAGAAATCAGTCATCAAATTCAACTTGATTCACAAAATCTTAGGGTAATGGTGGCTTCTTTAACAAAATACTGTGTAAATGCTTGAGAAGCATCTACCTTAGCAGTTGTTGTTTCTGCTATTGCAAGCATTCTGTTGTTGTAAACATTGAAGATGCAGACAAACAAGTTGTGTCATTAGGAGTGCAGCTCTCAGTCTTTATTGCATTCAGTGACATCTAGGATTTCTGCGGGTCTTATTATTATATTCATCTGAGACAATGCAATGTTTTTCCAGTTCTGTTTTCTCTTTCTGATTGATTTGACATTTTTTACTTGTTTAGGGTTTGGTTTTTTTCAACAAAAGACATTTATTTGCTTTGGTTTATGTTCAGATTGGTTTTAAATTAGTTGGGTTTATAGCTGATCAAATGGTAATTGAGTCCTTGGTGCTGTCATATATTAGTACCTGGCAGACATGGTGGCATTTGACAGCACCCTACATATCATGTTACGTATTTCACTGTGTGGGGAAGAGGGTGTAAATTTATTTCTGCATATTGTGTGACCAGTAATTCCTGCCTGCCACATACCATCATTTAACTCTCCCCTCTTCTTCCAGTGTTAAGGACTTTTCTTAATTTGTCCTATTATCATTGCCTTATATCGGTATAAACAGGGATCCATTCTCCCCTGTAATAAACTTGCATGTACCTCCATTAAAAAAACCCCAACAAACCGAAACAGCATCAAAAAACCATGAACAAAACAACCTACAAAGAAAAATCCCAAAGGATAATCTTTTCTACTATCGTTCATTTTAGGCATTTATTACAGACATTCAGTTCTCACTCTGAAATATTTTTACTGCTATCCTTCTGACAGTTAATGGTTTTGACTACAGCCTGTTCATGTTATATTTTCTTACACAGTCCTCAGCTGTTGTAGAAAGGAAAAGATGGATTTAGGATTGCCTTTTTCCTAGCATTATTGCTACTTTATTTGAATTGATAGCATGGGTTCAACAGTGACTGTTGAAGCTGAGCATTGTATCGCTCCTCCACTTTGGTCTGCTGAGTAAGAAAAGTGTTTTTCATGACAGCATTTCTGGTTTGAAGCTCTTATGGCAGAAATCCTGGAGAAGACACTTGTGCAGGCAGGAAGCCAACCACTCCTTTCAGCTTCAGCAGACATATTAAAGACTAAAAAGATGCTCTTTTGTTTTTGCATACATTGACTCGTTTGTGCTTTCCTAAAGCTCCCATTTGACTTTGTTTATGGAGCTTGTACTTCTCCAATTCAGCCTTTATATTCCCCATCAACCAGCATGTTAATGTGTGGCAAATGGGAAGATTAACAGGCTGGAACGCCTACCAAGACCTACCCGTCTGCTTCGATGTGGCTAAAATAGCTTCAACTGCTTTTGCACACAGCTGTGTGCCAGCAGCACATGTAGATAGATGGTACCTAGTCTTACTGTAATTTAACTGTTCAGGTGAATAGCAGTGAAGCTGTTCATAATGCATTCCTAGCTGTGGTCTAGGGCATTCCCCTGGCCCTGTGGAGCCTGCCTGTGTTATTGCATTCACACCAGGTCAGATTGGTCTGCAGGTGGTACAGTTGTGCATCTCACTGCAAGGTAGGAAAACAATAAAAGTCAAAGAAACATTGTGTGTCTTGGTTGGATTGCATTATTTAGTGGCCAGAGAACTTAGTGTACTTCCAAAATCACGTTCATTTTTTCATTTTGTTGCAGTCCGGTACCAGCCAGTCCGTCTCTTGCCTGGTAATCTATTGCTTCATTCCTCAAATCAGATTTTCTGGAAATGGCAGTCGACAGGAGGAAAATGCAGCAATGAAAGCTGCAGATACCAACCAGAAAATCCTTTGTTCTCTACCTCTATGTAAGCCTAGATAGTATTTATGATATCACAGGTCAGGGCAAGGTTCCTTGAAGAGCTTAGTAATAACAGAGATTCCTTTGCTTATATGAGAATTGAAGAATTCTGCTCTAGTATGTTTAGAGTCATAGTTCTGAGCAGTTTTATTGGAAGAAGAGTGAGAAAAATAAATGCATTACATGGAATTAGGATAAAGTTCACACAGTTGCTTGCTTTTAGTGGGTACTTCTGCAGGCTGAATAAAACTGTACTAAGTCTCAGCAAGGTAAAAGCTGTGTTGCACTGACAATGTCTGCTGAAATAGCTGAAGAGAAGCCACTGATTATCTTGAGCAGGGGCAGGAGCTGTCTTGGGGACTGGCCCAGTCTCCCTGGTTTGGGTTCAACTGAAGCTCCTACTTAAGTACCCCTTCAGGTGCTGAGACCTTTATTGCTTCCTTTTGAAAATGCTAGTATCTGTCTGACCTGCAAAGTTTTGTGATTCAGAGTTTGTGTTTTGTTTGCTGAATTAATTTTAACTTAGATCAGTTCTCTTCTCTGGTTCGTAGCATGGGGGATGGGAGGAAGGAGGGATGTAATTTTTTTGCTTCTGTTGGTAGCATTGATTTGCAGTTTTATATAAATAGGGTCTGAGGCATGGGATCAGTACTTCTTACACTGGTTTTGTTGCTGAAGTTAACATATTGCAGAAGAAATGCTCTCATTTCAAACCATATGTTCCATATAAATATGTAACTTGCTTAGCATACCTTGGAGTTGTGTAACATTCTACATGCCTTAAATCAGAAGTACTGTTAATGCAATTAAATGCAGTCATAACTGAATTACTGTGGTGTGATAGTGGATTTAGGGGTTTATTCCCCTTAGTCCTGTCTAAGTATGTTAAAGAAACAAAAATCTGGTTTCAGATGAAAAGAAAAATGCCTGTCTGATGTTTTTCTTTCAGATGTTCCTAAGCTCCAGCACATATCCTGAGATTCATGGTTATTTGCATGCAAAGGAACAGGGAAAAAAATCATGGAAAAAATTGTACTTTCTTTTGAGAAGATCTGGCCTTTATTTTTCCACTAAAGGTACATCTAAGGTAAGGGAGGAAAAAACCCAGCAGGGTGAGAACTGTGAAGTTGAGCAAATGTGTATGTATTTATCATTTGTTGTAATAATAATCAAAATTTATAGTGGTAAATCCAAATAAGCAAACTTACAGTGAGAAAAAGGAAAAATAAATATTTTATAAATAAAATCTAGAGAGATACTGAGTTATAAAATTGAGAAAGTGTTGTCCTAAGAACAGTAGTTTCTTTTTGCCTGATAACTTTTCTTCATTCTGGTTAATGTTTTTCAGTCAGGTAACAGAGTACCATTTTAAAATGAATTTTCAAATACTAGTTAAAATTCTGAACTATAAGTAGATGCTCTAAAAAATGCCTATAATCTTTCCTTATCTAAAATCAGAAATTTTACAGGATGATTTGGGGAGTTCTCAAAATTTGTGACTGGACAGTTTTTCATTTTTTCATTCAAATTTTTGATGATGGTAGTCTAAACCTTACAATGTTAAACACTGGAGTTGAGACATCTTCTGCATAAACTATTTAAAACAGTGGTTTTTCTTGCTTTGAATTTTCTGTGTTAACTGAGAGTATTCGTTAAGCTGGTTTTGTATCCTTCAGCAAAATTCTTTTGTTTGCTTCCTTGACTTAATTAACCTTAGAAGGTGGAGATAATAGTTAGAAATAGCATTGGGCAGCAATTACTACAGTATGTTGTTTTTCAGTTTATGAAAGATTATTATATTTGATGTATGAAATAGATAATGCTCTCAAAACTTGACTGATACTCTAATATTATTGTGGCTTGAATTTAATGGAAGTTTCCCCAGAAATTATATAACTTGTACTTTTTTCTCCTCTCTGGAAGAATAAACTCTTTAACTAGTTTGAGGGTTTTTTTCTCTGCATTATAAAATTAATATAGAGTTGTCTCTTTCTAGATTTCATGATGTCACAATGCAGTATGTAAGACTGTATTTTGGAACAGGGTAACTACTGTACTCTTCCAAGTTTCTTGTCTTGAGAGTCGGGCTAAAAGTACTCTAACTGCATTACATTGCTTTTCTTTTTAGGAGCCAAGGCATCTGCAGTTTTTCTGTGAATTCAGCAATAGTGATATGTACATGTCTTTGACAGGCAAAAAGATTTCTGGAGCACCAACAAACTATGGATTCTGCTTTAAGGTACAAGCTTATTATTCTGATACATATTAAAGCAAGCCACATATTTTAGGTAAGCTGAAGTTTCTTTAAGGTTTTTGAAAACAATATTCAGCTGTCTATTATAAAATAGGAGAATTAGTGGCTTTTATTTCAACAGGTATTATCTTCAAGATATGCATTAATGCTAAAAAAATGTGCTGTGGCCTTCTAGCCTAACAAATCAGGAGGAACCAGAGACCTGAAACAGCTCTGTGCAGATGATGAACAAAGTAGGACCTGTTGGATGACAGCAATTAGGTTGCTAAAGGTAATTTTTCTATCCAGAGTTAAATTCTTAAGTTTACTATGTGATATTTTGATGCCATTCAGTAGAGAAGTAACATAATTTTAGGTTCCCATGCAATAGCAGTATCAACTTTGTTCTCTGAAAGTTTATTTTTATTCATCCCAAGAGAGAGGCCAGACTGCTGGAATCATTGTAGGGGTGGAATGATGCTTCCATCCCGCAAATATTTAACATTGTAAGCATAAGCTTCCATGTAACCATGTTGAATTCAATGAGATTGTTGAGTAATATTGGACAAAGCAACAAGAATACACAAGAAGGGAACCTTAATGTTTTTAAAATGTATCTGTTTTGACAAATAAGAATAGGTCAGATGGCTAATATTTAATGCAGAGTGTACATTAAAAAAGGCAGCAACAAGAACAATGATGATGTACATTTCCTTATCTTGGCAGTATTTGTCCCTGGTCTATAATGGTAAAGAAAAGCATGTGTTATCTTTTAAATCTGAAAAAAGATTTACTTGGCTTAGGTTTATAATTTAAAATGCTAACCATGTTATTTTCTGGTTTTAGTATGGGATGCAGCTGTATCAGAATTACATGCAACCGTATCAAGGTAGAAGTGGCTGCAGCCCCTTGAATATAACACCTATGGTATGTCCCACAGCAGCTCCATGAATAAATACGTGTTTCTACCATCATGCTGGTTTTAAGTAACTTGTGTCAGTTATACTACTGACCTGGTCCTGCAAATCCTTGCATGTGTGAATGCTTGCCGAAATCTTTAGGGCTTTCAGGGCCGACTAGAGAGCTAAGTAATTAATTTACTTAATGCAAATCAGGTAGTTAAAACCAGTTAAAAGGCTTTTTCCCTTTGTCAAATCTCCGGTATTTTGAGAGTTCATTGGCTTATTGTCACTGTTGGAAAGAGGATTTTGAAAACTAAGCAGCAGAAATATAAAAGCATTAAAAAAGAAGTAAAGTGGTTAAGGTTACACATGCTGTAAATTATGAATTAGAAAGCTGCAACAAATCCTTTTCAGTATCCTTTCTTTTTAAAACAAATTTAAATATAAAATATGGAGTATTTGAGATGAATTTCAGCTGGTGTAATACTGACTCAACTTCAGCAGAAGACCCTAATTTGGCAGAACTGGGTTTTGAAGAGAAAACTGCCTATACTAGAAGCTGTGTCCATCTTCTCAGTCAGATAGTTGGGATTGGATGAGGTTGTTCTTTTCTTTAATATCTTATGTTATCCCAGTTCTTTATGAGTCATTTGATTTCAGACTTCTTCATGGATGATTTATATCCCTTTTGTGGTTTTTGTTGACTAAATTGGATAAAAATTACTTGTTCCTAGGACTTGTGGCAGTGATTTTATGGTGAATTTTGTTAGCTTTTATTATAGTTCTTGCTGGTAAAATGCCAAAAAATCACATTTGCTATTACAGGTATTCACAAAAATAGTTTCCAGTGATATTGCTAATAAGCATGGCTTCAAAATTGTGCTTAATACGCTGAGCATGTCTTTTTGTTATGTGAAGCTCTTGCAATAGCCAACTGCTGAGTCCCTCCTCTTTGACTGTTGCATGTGTTCTAGCTCCCATAGTTTCTAACACAGGCAGAATCTATAACTACTATTAACAATGACACTGTTTTTCTACTTGTGTATAATTCATGAATTAAACAGCAAATTGAATAAACTTGGGGATTAACTGCACACACTAATGAACATAATTAATTCATAACGGAGCCACTTCCACGTTTCACATTCCTTAATAACTCACAACCACGTCAGCTACAAAGAGTTCCTTCCACTCTGCTAGAGGCAAACATTTTCTTTTATTTTGCCCTTTTTTTAACTTTTGCAAAGTTCTTTACAGGATACAGTTACTCAGACAGACCTCAGTCTGCAGTATCAAGTATTACAGTGAACTACAGAATTGCTCTCCTCCATTTCTAGTTATATCCATGCTTGTATCCAAGCAGAAACAAAACAGAGCTCCTTTGGTTTTGGACTGGGAAGCTTTGCTAAGCCTACAGAGATATGTACCTCTTGTGTCCAGATGTTGCTTTAACTTATAGAGTGCTAGAATGTTCTTTTAGTTATTTGATATTCAAGTGCCTGCCAACATTTGAACCTTTACAAACTGTGTTAAGCTTGATTTTCTACACCTTAATTTCTGATAAACATTTTGGTGAGTTTTAGGAGTGGTTTGTCAAACTTCAATGTTTTAATTCTGTTGTTACATACTTGATCTTCACTGAGAGAAAAAAATACAAGCTTTTTTTAATAACAGATCCTGAGTTGCTGAGTGTGTGATAAGAGTTAGAAGGGATGCATTAAAGTAGAAGTTATACTCCATAGAAGATGCTGTTTTCAATGCTTAAATCTGATAAATTCTGAGTGAAATTTAATACAGCAAATATATAAATTTATGACATATTTATGACAAGATACTTTGAATCTTTGTTAACTTGATGGTTATAAGCATTTTGTATTTTTTCTTTTTTTTTTTTCTTTTTTTTTTTCTGTTACTTGGACATTTTATAACAGTTTCCAGACTTGTTTGGACATTCAAAGGGCTACTTATAGTTAAAAAATACAGTTTATGGTAAAGCAGTGTATTTATGATCCATTGCAGTAATGCGAAAAGATGGTCTGTCCTGCCAGACTGTAAAATTGAGCTTTGCAGCAGCATACTGGAATTACAAATGCTCCCTAGGGTAAAATGAGTTTGGCTCTGATGGGAAACACTGCCTGTACTTGAAACATCACTTACAAAGCATAGCGTTTTCTCAGAAGCTTACTTTTAAATGATGGATCTTTTATCAAATGAGCAAACTAAATTTATTTCTCTTTGTTGCAGAGAAGCATTTCAGAAAATTCTTTAGTAGCAATGGATTTCTCAGGACACAGAAGCAGAATTATAGAAAATCCAACAGAAGCCCTTTCAGTTGCAGTTGAAGAAGGATTAGCATGGCGGGTATAAACACCTTTGCTTTATAATAGTATTTTCTGGTTTGGGGGTTTAAGAAAAAGCCTTTGAAATCATGTTTTTACTTCTCTCTCATACAGAGGAGAGGGTGTCTCCGACTCAACTCACATGGTAGTCCTATTGCCATGTCTAACGTGGGTATGTGTGAGTTAATTCACTGCCAGAGAAATGCAGTAACTGGTTCTTTCAATAAAGGGAAAATGTTTCTCACAGATCTTTATTTCTACAGCAATACACAGATCTCAGTCATGGTTTCATCATAAAATCTCTAGAGAAGAGGCTCAGAGACTTATTTTGCAGCATGGACTTGTAGATGGGTGAGTTAATTTTTTACATAACTGTTTTGAGACACATTTTTAGTCAAAAACTCCAATTTTCTTGTGCCTCTTATTGGGGGAAGGAAGAATTTGCACTTACCTAATAGGAATAAAAATTCTTTTATATAGAGCTGTCTGGGGATCGGTTGTTTTCTATTTTATATCATTTGGAAGCAATAAAGTGGTGATCTAAGTCTTCAGTTCTGTCACTGACCAATTACTTATGTGCGCTTAGAGCCAGGCACTTGAGCTCTGTATTTGCACAGTATTCTCTGGGAACTGTCAACTTTGGCACCAGTGTCTTTTGTATCTCCTATTAGTGATCAAAGAATGAAAGAAAGCCTGAAAACATTATTCCAAGATGAACTGTGCAGGGACAGACATTGAAAAAAAGGATGCTTTTTCTCATGAAATTACTAAAAATTGTATCATCCTTTAATAGTAAACAATAACTATTAGGATAAGGCTTTTATTTTTCTCTCATTTAAATATTAATTTTAAAAATGACAAAGCAAGTTGGTGTTCTATGTTCAAATCCTCCTGTTTTTCATTCCTGTATTTTTATCCTTACTCCTGTATTAAGTGTAAACTTGGGCCTATTTCTTTCAATGAGTGATTCCATAAAACTCTCAGTTTCTTTGAGTCTGTTTCCAGTTAGGTGCCTGGAACATCCGATTGCTGGTTAAATTCCTTCAGTTATAGATTAAGTGTGTTGTAATATTGTTTTCTACATCTACAGAAAGGGCATCAGAAAAAAAAAAAGTTAAGGTAAGGAAAAGGAGACAAACCCAGTCATACTCAGCAAGGATGATTAATTGGACTTGCACTTTTGTATATTTAATTCTTTTTTTAACTTCAGGGGTCCTGTTTTTAAGCCTGGCTAATCATCCCAAAGCTGCTTCTGTACTCTGCATTCTGTTTTGCATTTGTTACACGAGGGGGACAAGATATGGAGATAAATCCAACATGTATTTCTGAGCAGGATATCATTCTAGACCTGATCAGTCTTCCAGTGTATTTCTCACACACACACACAGTTAAATGAAACTCAGGAGATTTGGCAAGTAAAGAGCAATGCTGTTTGAGATTAATACCTTGCTAGCATTAGTTTAGTACAGTGTTGTTGACATTATATTATTGTATCTATTTGTAGTTACACATTGTGGTTTTGGCAAGGGTGATACTCTTGCATAGACTGTCTAGAATTGATTAGAACATTACTAGTATGAGCGTGATATGCATTTCAGATATACATTTGGGAGTTACAGTGAAGTCATGAATTCATTACATCATGTGACTAATGCTGTGCTTTTTGATGGGCTGAAAGAATGAATTATCACCATAAATACAGATGTTTTTCATGGGAATAGTAAGACTTCAGTTTCCAGGAATGGGGGCAGAGAAAATAATCCATGCTGAGCCTTTTAAGGTGATTGCAAGCAAGGAGTTCTCCTGCATATATGGCAGAGGTTGTAGCACCTCTATAGTACCATATGTACCAACAAGTCTGTTGTTCATGATGGTTTAAAGAAGGTAAGGGGACTGCTTAGTATCTGCAATAGTCTCAGTATTTGGATAACCCAATAACAGAAATAGGGACAGCAACAGTCTTAAGGCATGCTGTGAAGGAATAAAGTTTTTGGATCTACTGTTCTGGTGTAAAACGAACTTAAAGAAGTTTACGTAGCAATATTGTAGATTTCATACTTTACCCCCAAAGGGCGTTTGAAGACTTTTCAGTGATAAATGGTTGAGAGGATTGCAGACTGATCAGCATGTGGCTGAGGAATGGGATAAGAGCAGTAAAATGCAACTGGTCATTCAGAGAAGTTTATGAGGGAGGAGTTGATTGGAGTCATCTAGCATGTCTAAAAAGCTCCTTTCAGCCAGCATTTTTAAGATTCTGTGAACTACGAGCCTTTCTTGATAATAAAGGTTCTTTGACAACTAAAATAAGTTTGACGTGATAAGGTTAGAAAAGAGTAAACACCTTTTTATGTGAAGGAGAATAAATTTTTCTTATTTTTGCTGTTAAAATAAGGAAAAAAGTATGAAAATGGACTTCAAAAGACGGATGAATGGGAACACAAATCCTAATCAATGTGATTGCTTTGTGTATCATTTAATGTGGGTCCCAGTGTTTGGGTGTAGAAACCCCATTTTTGTTATTTGCAAAGGGGCACGTTCTTACAGTGTCATTTTTTCTGGAGAAAAAAAAAAAAAGGTGCCAGTCTTCAGTGAGAAACATACAAAATATTCAAGTTAATGCAAAGGATCTGTCTTAAGTGTTCTGAAAAATTTAATTCACGTCCCGGAGAGGGCGAGCGGCCACTAGGTGGTGAGAGCGAGCCGGTTAGCAGAGCCCGCGGCTGGCGAGGAGTCCGACTTGTCCTTGTGCTTGCCGTGTGCTGAGTTGGCAGTTATCCCTCTTTGATCACTGAATTAATATCAGAGCTCCGAATTAGATTGGAAAAGGATTTTAAATAGAAATGTTAATGGTAATGGACTCCAAATTCCTTAATTCCAGGTATTTTCTTACTTTGTAAAAATAGAACTCTTAAAAAAAGTTCTAATATCATTTGAGGATGAAATTAGTACTTTGGGTCCTTGCCTGTAGTCAGTGAAAAATCCACTGTAAGCCTTTGGTTGCTTTCTTTCTCTGAAATCCCTTTTTTCATATTATAGCTGGGCTCTCATTCCTGGTATGTGGTGGGGCAAAAGTAGGTGGTCAATAGTGCACAGTTGATTGATACCTGCAAGTCCATCTGGCCCATTTCTTTTGTGTCCTGAAAGAGGAGCATGTTTGCCAGTGGCAGTCCCTCTATTTCCCTTCTTTGGTGCATTGGTTAGCTATATCTGTTCCAGACCTGCACAGTACAAGCAGTTCAGACTCTCTCCACTACAAGGCTATGTATCAGTTACTTCCCTCTGTCCTCCAAACTGTTCTCTGCTGATATTCCCAACCAGATGAAAACTGGCTTTGATTGGTAATCATCCTTGGCCTGTACCAAATCATTCTACCAAGATTATGGCAAAATTATGTTAGTCCACATCCTGTTTGGAATAAGTTAACAGTGAAGTAGTTGTAGTGGCACTGTTGACCATTGAGAGTGTTGTGATTTGAATAATGATGCCATGAAGCAAGCAGAGTTTAGCTCTGTCTTGGTGGGAATTTTGCTGCTGTGCAGAAGTGAATGTGCATTTTTTGAGCATTTGCCAGATGTGAAGAACATTCTGGTCTATCATGCTTTTCTGTAAAATTCCTGTTTACCTATCTTTTGAATTATCTCTATAATGCTTGAGATTTAGATAACTGTCAGAGGCCTAAGAAAAAATTTGTTCAAAGCACAAACTTTGAGGGTGCTTTTCTGTCTGAAGAGATGCATTGTAATTCTATGCAGTGTAAAAACTAACGCCTACAGTGTCATTTATTCTGAGAATGCATGTTTTTCACATAATAGACAAGGTGAAGAAGAATTTAAGAGAAAGTATTCCCAGTGACACATTTGCAAAGAAATACTGATTAAAAGCCTAACTTACGTAATTCATATTATTTATGCTTTTCACTAATACATATTGTAATGAATTTAGAACAGTTTTAGCTGGGTGTTTACAAAAGAATTTCCAGTGATCTTACTGTGAAAATTTTCAATCTCTTTTAGGGTATTCCTGGTACGTGATAGCCAAAGTAACCCCAAAACGTTTGTATTGTCATTGAGTCATGGATTAAAAATAAAACATTTTCAAATTGTACCAGTAAGTAGATTTTTATTCAGTTTATATATGCAGTTGTAAAACCAAACAATTGAATAATTGTGATAGAATATCTATGGATTTTTTTCTTTTGCTGTTATATGATGTAACCATCATACCTGTACCACTAAAAATAATTAGCATTCTTTAGTAGACTTGAACATTTTTGATCTTTGCTGTTGATTTGCTCTAAAGCTTGATTACTTTTTTTAAATCCTAAAAAGTTTCTTGAAAAAATAAACAAGTCTATTTGAACTGGAATAGAAGCAACCCTGATGGCATGAAAATCATGTATTAATAGAGGTCATGTTGCCTTTCCATTTTTTCAGTATGTGCACTATTTCTTAGTCATCTGTTCAGGTGTACTGTCTATGATGTGTGTGTATGTCTCACTGACTCATCTGTTCAATATTTGTAGTCAAACATATTTTGTTGACATCTCTTCTTGATTCACGTTATTGTGGTATATTCATGTCCAGGTCTTCTTCAGAGGGACAATTTTAGCAAAAAAATTGCTATCTTTATTTAGTCCAGCTACTTGATTGGTAAGCTGAAATTTCTTAAACTGAAACCGTATTTCTATCAGTTTTCATTGAAGGTACAGTCCAAGTCTTCTGCCAGAATGGTCAGCCTTCCTCATCACTTCCAGTCCCTCACAAGGTGGTTTATGCAGAGTTTTTACCAGCTGCTTCAGTTGAGATGAGAAACACTTGAGCATTCTGTATTTTGGCCACACATGCTTAACATAACTGAGCAGACCCATAGCTTTTTCATCTCTCTTCACAAGAACCTTTCTTCCAGACCACATAATACTCTAGCCTCCCCATTTCTTCCTGCTG
>NW_008669687.1:59756-61822 GCF_000695815.1 Acanthisitta chloris
TATTGTGTAGTGGCAATATTTTTGGTTTTGATCTGTTGATCCCCTATGATCATTTGTGAAATTTCTGTGTGCCTTACCTAGGGCTTGTAGCTGATATCCTCCCCTAAAAAAAGTTCCTGTAAAGTAAAACTGAAGCATTATTTGGGAGGAGGAAAGAAGTGAATCAGTGTTAGTTAAAAGAATTGTCCAGGATTTAGTTGTGTGTAGGTACAGACAATGGAGGAGTGATCCAAACGTGATAGCTGTGCCGTGCATCCCATGTGAGTAGCAGCATGTGATCTGTGATGAGAATCCCAGGTGTAAGATCTCTCTGCTTCTGTTGACTGCAGTCACTTCTAGTAGTTACTTTGTGATAACTGTTGTGTGGTTTAGAAAAACCTTCTTAACTCCATACAAATAGTGTATGATTCTTCTTCATTTGGATGTCATTTAACTCTCAAATTTAAGAGACCACTTTTTCTTTCCCTGTCAGGAAACAAACCCTTTCTTTTCCAAGCGCAGATGTAGCAGGAAGCTGCAGTTATTTTCAGTTTTCTCTGAGACAGATGATTCTCTTCTTCCCTTCAAGAAATTATGTTCTTTGGAGGAACTAGAAATTCTTTTTTTTGATGTAATTGTCTACAGACTTGAGTCAAATTTGTTGCTCCAGACCAACAGCATGGAAAGACCACTTCACTGCAAAACTTGTCTTAGTTGAAGGAATTCTTTTTAATAGCTTTTTAAGTAAAGCAATTTCTCCTACTTTAGTAACCAGAAAAGAATAAACCTGTAGTGAGAACAGCTTAATCCAGAGAGAGCGCGTGAATATGGAAACTGTCACCCAAACATAGGCATATTTCGGTTCCTTTCTATCACTTAATTTCCAGTTGCATTCAGTACCCTCATGCCATTCTCAATATCCTGACTTACAAGTGTTCTGGTTTTGCTAGAACAATGCTTGTAAAGGAGTTAAGAAAATTATTTTTTGAGGGGAGAAACACTTTGCTTCCAAGCTGCTGCTGATCTTCTAAATGAAGTAATCATTTTAAGAACAAGGCATTTTGTATCACTGCAGTAAATTCCTAGCTTATTATTTGGAGATCAGGGTTACCTCTTTGAACTTCAAATTCTACTATTCTTCTAAACTCTTGCCTGTTTTCAGTCATTGAGAAGAGAAACCTTCCTACTAACTGTAAATAAATAAATGGCATTTAGAAGGTCTTTTTACAAGTTGAGACAAAACCAATCTCTAAATGAACTATTTTCCCTTATATTTTAGGTTTCTTCAGGTTATACTGCATTTAAAAATGTCTCCTCTCACATAGGGGATGCAGCCTGCCAGTTCAAGTTTCACCCACCTTAACAGGGGCCTCATGTTAACTTTGGTAACCTGTGCAACAGGTACTGCAGGTGGGTGGTAGGGAATTGATTGTAAAAAGTTCAAAAGAAAGCTTCTGGGATACATTGGGTTCCTTTACTGTGAAAATTAGGGAGCTTGTTAGTTTAAAGGTGTTTTTCAGCCTGTATACTCTTGTATAACTTGTTGATACAAGTTAACTTCAGTGTAATCTATCCTGAAATTAGTTCTTCTGTAGTCCTTATGAAAGAAGAAGTGATACACAGTTCTGGGACTGTCTTTTTCCAATAAATGTTCTCTCATAACAGCCTGTGCAAAAGTATTGATAGCTTTAGAATTAGCACCAGTCTGGTATTCATTTTGAGGTCTGGAATTAACTTGGAGAAGGACGACAGACATCTGAACTGTTAACTCTTCCTTATCTTCAGTGTGTTGGCAGGAAAATTGCCTGCATAAGGAAAGTCTGATGCATGATAATCCATTTTCAGGTTCTTGGCTGGAGCACAGGAATTTGCACATGCACACATTGGTAATTCCTTAACTAGCAGTGTTTGACCAAAGTCTGAGAATAAAGAAATTACAAAGTACTTTCAGTCATGATAGAAAGGGGTAGAATAACCAGGAGTCTTAAGCAGTTCAACAGTTGCTTCAGATAAGAAATCTTAATTACAGGTAAGAAAGCTAATTATATCTTCTTCCTTCCCTTGTACTCAAGTAGGATAGTTGCATC
>NW_008669687.1:61842-63864 GCF_000695815.1 Acanthisitta chloris
AGCCCTGCTTCAGGATCTTCTGTTCACTATTTCAATCTTGTATCTTTTTCATTTTCCTTTTATAAATAGTTTAAATAGAGGGTTTTTACCCTCTATTTACCTGACTACTAATTATTCACGATTGCATTAAAGCTTCTTGATATTATATATATCATAAGTAGAAGAAATAAATTAAGAAAGTATATCGTCAGTAGCACAATACAAATTGTGCAAGAGGTAATGTTCAGTAACCTAGAATAGGGAAATATTGATTGTAAATTTTTAAGCAGCTAAAAGTCAAAAGGAATCTTAAAGGCATCTTTTGGAGTTTCTTCTTTCTCTCCTGTATCTGTGCTATTCCGTGTGATTTGGAACTGCAGCAGAAAGATCAAGTGTGCTGCTTTTGTGATGGACAGTGTCTTGTGCAGCTAATACCATCCAGCACACCAAAGCACTTCTGTTAGCCTCATCACACCTTACAAATTAAGTGAGGGAAAATCATGGAATGTAAACAGAGCAAGGGTTGAAATCTCTGAGTGACTTGAAACTTAATTGTTCCCTGGCACTCTGTAAAAACTCAGGGTTCATATTAACTCTGGCTATCATTCCAGAGCAAAGGCATAAAGTAGTATTGTTAGTGCGGAAAGGATATCACTATGCTTATTTAACTGTTCTTTCCTTTTAGGTATGTACCTGAAGTTAAAGAATGCATTATTTTTGTGTCGTTTATTTTTCATGTTGGTGTGAATGATCACTGTATTTTTGCTTCTCTCAGTAGTCATAAGATTATTAATATATTGGTCTGTAAGAACACTTCTCAAAAAAGTGTGCCAATCTGGAAGAAATACCATAGGAAAAGAGGATTTTATTGAATCTTGTTTTTCCATTTTTACAGTTGGAAGATGATGGGAAGCTATTCTATACCCTTGATGATGGTCATACCAGATTTACTGATCTCATCCAGCTAGTGGAATTCTACCAACTTAATAAAGGAGTACTGCCTTGCAAGTTAAAACACTATTGCGCACGAATTGCTCTTTAACCAAAGCATCTGTTGTTTCATCAGAGGGAAAGGAAGATACTAGAATACTTTTTCCCCTAAAGGCAATTTGTATAGCTGAAAGAGGAAAAAGGCATTACACTGTAAAGATGTTTAAGCTACAGAAACAAATTTATATTCTATCTAGATACATTTGCTTTGTGATTGTCACAGCAAAATTAACTATATGGTTTTAAAAAACATATGTAATTCTTTAGTGTTGTCTTTGACTTCTTTGAGGTTTTTTTTTCAACTGAAAACCATTTTAAAAAATACTGTGTAACTCCTATGAAAATGTAACCGAAGGAAGATCTTTGTTCTTAGGTTTAAAATTAACTTTTTGTCTCTACAAATGTTTCTCATAATTTCTGTTCATCATGTAGAAGAATAACATTTACTGTGGTGAGGATAAGAAGCTGAACTGCATATTTTATTTGTAAATAAAATGAATAAATATTTTGCACTATATTTTTGAATGCTACTTTGAGGATTACGATATCCAAAAAGTGAAAAATTCATTAAAACCACTTATAACTGATCAGTTGTATTGAGTTGTGCTATTATTGTTGTAATATTTTAAAGGATTTTTTTCTCAAATCTAATGACTAAATCTACACCTTTATACAGAGCTGGAGGGTCATTTACTTGGCTGTGAAATTTATAAACACACTTAAATTATCATGTAGTACATAACGTGGTTTAGTGTATGCCTCTAGTCTCTGACAGAGAGGGGAAGAGAAACCTGTTAAGTACTGTGGACTGTTGCCCAATTGAGGAAGGGATCAATTTCAATTGCCCTTAAAAAATAATGTTACAATATTTTCAAATTAGCAATATTTACAATGCCTACAGATAAAGGTAAATCTAGTGAACTTTGCTGAAAACCTTGTGAAAGTGTATTTACAATCAGTTCCTAGTTTATTTTATTATTTATCACAAAATAAAAATGTCAATATGGCTATCAGTCAACCATTCTTTAGAGATTACCAAATATCTAACATTCC
>NW_008669687.1:63894-80497 GCF_000695815.1 Acanthisitta chloris
AAGTCAAATTTTGGACCATAGGATCAGAAATACTTTTGGTATCTGTGTTTTGAAAGAGAGAATACTGCTGCATCCTTGAACAAAAACTCGAGTGGAACAGGGAGTGGACTGAAAGAGACATCCCTGTCCTGATGCTTTCTGTCCAATAGATTTGATCTTGTTACGAGGATTCAGGACATTGTCCTGGATATCTTTATGTGGGGTAAAAGGTGGTGGTTGGTGATGGGGCATCACAAGGAATCCAGCCCCTCCTTCGTGTCAGGCATGCCAGCTGTTCTGCTGTAGAGTTGGTGGAAAGAGGTGGTGGAGGAGGCCTGGACAAGGGATGGAGTAAATTGGACCCGAGGCACAGCAGCACCGGCATGTGTAAGCTGACAGGGTCATGCAGATGGAAGCATTAGAATGGTGTGGTAACCGTAGCCTGTGGTTTTGTTATTGTGTGTCTGTGGAAGGCAAGCATAATAACATGATACTGTGATACTTAATTTACCAACGTGATCCACACATCACTGACCTTTTCCTCTGGTATGCAAATGCAGTTTTTAAAGCTCATTAAAAAAGCAACTCTTCCTAACGTGTACCAAAGATGCAACATATGTGGTGCCTAAGCTCATTACATTAGGAATGCCTTGTAAAACTTACAGTCTAATAAATTTAACTCTTAAACCTCACACATAATTTCAAATTGTATTAACAAAAATTACATTTTTAATTAAAACCTCTTCAGATTCAGTTTAATAATGTGATTACTTCTCAGATAGTTTTATTTCAGAGATTGGTATAGAATTAGGAGAAACATTCTCTACATCTGGGGTTTTATCATCTTCTTTTGACAAATGAATTGTCTACTGTAGTCCATTTCTACTTGGACATCTGAAAGCTCTGCTGTAATTTTTATTTGTATTTATGTATGCATGCCTGGTAGAGCACTACTTGGTGAGTGAGTACCTGTCACCTTTAGACTTACCAGAATAGAAAAGGGCATGTGGGGATAATGTCACATGATGGAGAGTCATCAACGATCAAGAATCTTTGCCTGCATTTTCAGTGTTTGTTTCAACAGTGAAATTGTAAAAAAACCCCAGAAAGCTAAACCAAGATAAAATAAAACAATGAACAAACAACCACAACAACAAAATAAAACCCCAAACAAACAAGTAAAATAAAGTAATGCTTAATGAGCATGGGGTTTGGACATTTGAAAATTTTTTACTGCCAGGTATTCAAAACTTTCTTACATTTTAAAGCATTGCCTCCTGCATTTTGACAGCTCCCTTAATTAAAATCTAAACTGAAATCTTGCTGAGAATACAATATCTTGTTTTTACAAATGTGCATACCTTTCCTGAACCGTGTGGTCAGTTGTGACTATGCCAGGAAAAAACCCCAACCATGCCAGTAAAACTAATAAAATCTAGTGTGGTGTTAAAATGACTATAGGCTACCTCCTTGTTTAAATATTGTGGAAGCAAGAAGTATGAAGGAAGTAGTCTATGCATAAAACCAAAAAATCAAACACTACCCCTCAAAAAAACCTCCTGTATTCTTATATTCCAGACTATTTCCAAGTGTCCTAAATGGTACAGGTGGTTGATATATGACTTGCTAGATTCTTGCTAGCAACCAATATTATCTTGTCAGAAAAAACAGCAAGGATTTTTATGACATCGCCCAGGATATGTCTGACCATGAAGTTATTTGAGGGTGTAGGCAGTGCTGTTTAAACAGAATTTCAGTGTGTTAATTGTTGCTTCTAATTAGGGCTACTACACTTTGGTGCCCACCTTCATGAAGAGAATTGGCTAGTCAGGAGTTGTTAACAGCTGAGGGAGAAATCAGTACTATTTTTGTCCAGCCAGTCTATCTGTCTCCAATGTTTGCTTCTCTGCAATATGTGGACAATGATATATGTACCTGTGCTGGTTTAAACCTCACAGAGTGTTTAACGGCTGATTTAAAAAGAAAAAAATAAAATTACAATTGAAATTTATATTGATATTATTTGCAGAAGGGTTTTTGTAATACTTAAGGAAGTGATACGTTTTTACCTTTACTTGACAGAAATCAGTTCTCAAACATGTAAGTTTGGGGCATGGTATTTGGAAAACACTTCAGGCTTTCTTCAGATTTAAAATTTTATGCTTCTGTGAGTGTCTGTGTAGTGCAGTGCCAGGAAGAGAGAACTGAGCTTGCCATGCAGAGGTACCAGGAGCAGCATAACTGCACAAGCCCAGTTTGCTATCTGGGGTAATTAGCCCTGCAGGGGTATGCTCTGCGAGATGTGAGCTAGTTCAGAGATTGTGCTAAAGCTCAGCATTGTATTTGTTGGCATGCCCTTTGTGCCTTAGTTTCCAATCTTAAAATCTTCTTGGCTCAAAGGAGATTAAAAGTTAATTCACTGCTGTTTCATAACGCATATACACACACGGCCAGAATTAAGGTTGCATGGGCAGCATTAAATGACATTTTTAGACTTCTGAGTGTTTTTACTTAACAGTCTTATTAAGTCACTTAATGAATTTTTTGAAATGTAGCAAGTCTTCAAGACATCCAACTAAATGTTTTGAAAGAGAGCTTTAACCCATTAAATAAAAGAGGATTATGTATGTAACTAACGACAAGTGGGATCTTTCAAGGATAATTGAATTTCAGGCAAATGTCTGTTACATCCTGGTTTCAGAATTGTAGCATTTTGTGGTTCCCTGGGGGTAGGATTTTTCTGTAGCGTAAGTGGCTTGGGGTGTCTCATTTTAAGTTAAAATTAGTTTATTTCAATAGAATAGACTTTTTTGTTGTTATATTGTTTAAAAGCTACTCATCTTTGTCTAAACAGAAGCCACTCAGTCACCAATTAATCACAAAAAAGCCAGTTTGTGACTTATTTATTAGATCTAGCTTGCAAATTAGTCTAGCATTTGTCTGTAAGAAATCTCAGACATAATTTTGTTACCTTTATTAATTTAGTTTAGACAAATACAAAGCAATTTATAGATTACATCTGCATTTCTGTTTGGTTAGGAAAATATCTTTTTAATTACTGTTCTGATATTTCAAACTACTGTTCTGGTACTCACACTGTAATGCATTCCATTTCTAATTTCAACTTTGTAGCTGAAGCTTTCACTGAAATCATCGAAGATGGGACATACCCCATTACTTGAATATACTTGCAAGCTTTCAGAGGTTAAACACTTATGGTCTATGCATAATCAATGTGTATGGTAGTGCAATTAATGTTAAGTTTAATGAAATGCATGAATATTTAAAACTTAATGAATCTGGCTTTACAGCACACTTTCCAGCCTGGCTCACATATGTGAACAGTATTGACTGTTGGCCTCTGGATGTCAGCAGTGTATCACGAAATTCCTGTAATCAGCCGCTGTTTTCATGCTTCCTCCCAGAAATATCTGTGACTTGTGGTCTCTGCACACCTCCAGAACACCCAGTGCTTTTTCCTCTTATAAATTATTCACTTACTCTGTACCAATTAGTTCTACCAGTTGCTAGGTTTGTTATCAAGTTAAGCTTCAAGACAAGAACCTGAACTCAATGAGTGATTAAAAATTTATTAGCAGAGATGATTAAATATGCAGATAGTCTGTGAAGCTTGTTCTTGAAACCATTATATTACCTTTTTAATACTAATGATTTGTATAATTAATTTTATAAAAGCCTGAAAGTCTTTTAAAAAAAATCAGAGTAGGACATAAAAGGGAAGAGATTAAATGCAGAGGAGGCAGTGAACCTGGGTATTAAAACAGCTCATTCACATGTATGGGCAATAAAGTAATTTCCTTACAGGAATAGTTTGTGGTTTTTCTTCTCCTCTGCTAAGTTGATTATTTTATTAATCTTTTAAGCAATTTGGGAAAAGTCTTATCAACTAGTGAGTCATATTTTCAAAACAGAATTTGATGTGATTAACTCTGATAATACAGATGATTCCCCTAAACTTTGCAGTTAAGACTGAAACCATATTAAGATTTAGTTTCTACAACATTCGAGTACATGCTGGATTTTAGGCATGTGAGGAACCCCAGGGCTTCCGTGGGAAGGAGGGTACAGGGGCATTAATGCTATAAGGCAGTGTGGCCAATGCCAGGTGAAGTTTCTGCAGGAAGGGTTGTCCCCCACACTGGTTGTTTGAGCTGAGGTGTGTGTCGGTGGGCAGCGCCTGTGCATTCACAGCTGTGCCTGTGGCAGCAGTTAGGCAGATTTGGGTGAGGGCAGCTGTGATCCTCTGCAGATTGGGGCCAGTGGGAGGGGCCCAGTGCTGTTGAGCCTGCAGGACTGGCTCTGGAGGAGATGGGGTTGTCCTTCTCCCCATGGGGCAAAGAAGACAAATGACTGGATCCCCTTAAGGGAGTAGCTGGAGCAGAGAGGTGGTCCTGAGGCTTGACTTCTTGCATTCCACCTTCCTGAGAGAAGCGAGCCCTCATGGCAGTGTGGAGAGCGAGGGTGGCAGGCAGTAGCTGGGGGGAGTCACTGGTGGCATGGTGCAGCTTTTGGTATCTGCTGGTACATGCTGTGATGTGTGAGAGATGGTTTGTAACTCCCCTGTGAGAGGGTACAGGAGGCAATGAGACCTGACCGTGTGCTGAGAGCTGAAGCAGGGTGTGAGGGAAGCTTAGGGCTGAGCCATGGATGCCATCTCTGCCCAGCAGGGCAGGCAGGGTTTGGGCATGCAGCACTCCTCAGGCACTGTGCTCTGCAGTGGGGAGAGCTGAGGCTCGCTGTTCTCTCCCTCTCCTTCCAGCTCTGGCTGCTGCAGTGCCATCAAAGACCATGGCTGATGGCCTTAGACATCCCATGGGAGTGAGTTGCTGTGGATGGGGCTGGAAGGAAGGTGAGGGCCCTGGACAAAGTGGGTGCGAGCAGCCCAGGAGATGCAGTGGTGTTCTTTGCCTCCTGGAAAGGAAGGAGTCACCTGCAGGTGAGGCTGATGCACCCCAGTGGTTGGAGGCTTACAATGAGTTGCCCCTAATAAATATGTGTGGTTTGGGTTTGACTAGTAGGTATGTGGCAGGAGGAGGCATGTTATGCATTAAATTGAGGTTGGTGTGAATAGTGAGTGAAATTGTTTATTTTTTAAAGACTAGGGCATTAAGGCAGGGAGGGGAAAGCATGAGCAGAGGTTGTTGTGCACCTGTGGTGTTGCCCCTTTTTTCCTCTCTGTATTATAAATTAGAGTGTCTTTATTTTCAAGTTTTAAGCTCTGCGTAGTAGTATTAGTATTTAGGCTTCAGTTCCATGAAGAGCAGTGCATGTTTTTAGCCCTGGCCATAGTAGAACTGCAGCAGAGCCTTTCTAGAGTGAGACCCAAAAATAGTGTTTGTATTCACAGAATCATAGAATCAGCCAGGTTGGAAGAGACCTCAAGGATCATTGAGTCCAACCCTAAATTGCCATCACCACTGAACTTGCACGTCTAGGAGCTCTCTGTGGAGGATAAGTCTAAGTAAAAATGCCTGTTCTTTAGGTAAAATAGCAGCTGTGCCTCTGATGGTGGGAAATTAAGATGTCAGGGGAGGTTTAGGCTGGGTATTAGAAAATGGTTCTTCACCCAGAGAGTGGTCAGGCACTGGAACAGCCCTCCAGGGAATTTGTCACTGCACCAAGCCTGACTGAGTTCAAGAGGCATTTGAACAAACCTCTCAGGCACATGGTGTGATTCTTTGGGATGTCCTTTGCAGGACCAGTAGTTGGACTAGATGATCCTCAAGGGTCCATTCCAACTCAGTATATTCTGTGACTGTGACCTAGGAGCTCCCTTAGCAGAGCACAGTCCCGGAAGCCTTTCTCTAGTGCTCTTGGAGATGTGTTGACTCAGATATTCAACTTGCCTAGCCTTTTTCTTGCTACAATCTAAGTCAAAAGACCACTTTTCACAAAGATACTTCAGCATTCCCTTATACTATACCAGCCACCTACTTGGGGAAATGGAAGGAGCAGAGGAAAGAGCACTAACTAGAGTAAGCATGTTGATAGAAAAAATTGAAAGCACATTGACTGAGGTGCTTCCTGCTTTCCTCCTTGTGGCTGAAGCTGAACAAAGAATGAGTCCTTAGTCTTGTGTTTCTGAATATGGTGTAGACTGATATGCTGCTAAGTGGGATCATAAGTTTAGACTGGTTTTGATGTTGATGAAAACTTCCTAATGTGAAGAAAAATCCTTATGCTGAGGGAAACAAAATCAGTAATTTCAAACCCCTTTACAATGCAAGAGGATACAAGTGGGAGAAAAAACACTTGAAGCTTTCACAGGTTGGGTTTTTTGTTTAGTTTGTTTATTTGTAGTTTGTTGTGGTATTTTTTTAACAAAAAAAAGCTTATTCTGTTAAATTGCATGGAACTCTGCAATTGCCAAATCTACAGCCTATGCTAAATGTTTAAGTTCTGGGAAATAACTCGTAGGAAAATATCTTCTGATGATGGATGTGAGGTCAACTAAGCAAACTAAAATACTTTCTCCCCAGTTATATGGTATAGGGCTGTGGTGCTCAGACCATATGCATAGCTAGTTATTTTTAGGCATTTAAGGAGAATGTAAAGGAGGTGATGTGTGTAGGAGGGTGGAAGGGTACGGAGAGAATTTTAAAAGAGATGCTAACACTTGTAACAACAATAGATATGCTATTGGAGTGATTTTTTTCCTAACCTGTACACATCACGTCTGAAGGGGTTTGCTTCTGTACTGAACAATTAATGAAGTCCTCTTTTCTGAAATGATTCATGGACTTCTTTTTGTGCTGTGCATAATGCTGTGGATTTCAGTATGCTTAAGATAATGTGTGCAAGTGTTGGCAGGATCAGAGTCAAAGATGTCAAAAATAACTTGGAGGGCTTGTGGAAATTCACAAAGTGTAATAAGGTGATACTTCAATTGGTGCTGAAGTGGAAATTGTAGCTGGTATTATATTTAATGATGGACTGTGGTCACTGGGTTCACTGTGACTGAACAATATCCATCTCTATTTTTGAGGTAAATGAAGAGCAGTATATGAAGTTGAACTAAAAATTAAGAATGTTTTTCTCTTGTACACTGATATTGCTATTTACACTTATTATCCTCTATTGTGTATATAAGGAAAAAAATCCACACAAAAACTCCAACCAAACCTCCCTGCCATGGCCCTGAGCCTTCCTTAAAGAAAGAATTTGCAGCAGGAGTCTATATTTGAAGTGGCCTTGGCCTTGTAAAATGTAAGATGTGTGATACTTTTGAAGAAACAGTTCCTCATTCCTCAGCACTGTAGAGCTAGGAAGTAAAAAGCATTAAGGGAGTAATCTAATTGTTTCTGTTTCTTTGCTAGAAATAAAACTAACATGCTAATTCAGAGTATCAGCAGTACAGGTGGTGCTTGTAAGAGCCTCCTCATGGCAAAGACGTACAGCTGAATTGTGTTATCCCATTGCTTAAGATAATGGAAATTTGCCACAAATGATTTCTAGGTTGTTCTGATGAAGTGAAATGCTTCTTTGTCTGCAGGAATGTGTGTTCCACTTCTGCTCCTACTTCCACTTGAAATAAGGCCATATCACTCAGCATGGATTTTGAAACACAGAGAAGAATGAATATGCTTTTGCCATCATGTTGATCCAAGGAGTTGCAGAAATGTTAACTATTTATATTTTTCTAGGCTTTCAACTTTTGTTTCCCTCTGTATATAATTTTTCTGGAATATATTTTTATTACTTGCAGAAACCCATCTCAAGTAATTTAGTCAGTTATCTGTCTTCCTAGAATTTATTCTATAGAAAAGAGGTTTGTAGGTTTTTGAACAAGTTTTTGATGTAATCTGGAAGCAACGTTGGTTCTGTACAGTTGCTGAATCTAGTGCTGAAAGCATGGCACTTAATAGATTCCCACACATGTACTGTTCAGGAAGCTTTAAAAGTTGTAACGGTAGGAGAAATGTGTATTTAATGTTATACAGACTCCTCACAAAAATGTGGTGGTTGTGAAATTCTGCTATTTTAGGTTATACAGACCCCAAAAATATTCAGGCTTGAGGTAACTGATCATCTATATAGTGGAGTGGTTTACCTTTCTAGTATATCAGACTGGTTGTGGGTACCTGAAGAGAAGAAAAAAATTAAGCAATTAGAGAAGAAGAGAACAGTGATGATGAAGAGTCTGGGGGAAACAAACTCCAAGTAAGAGCTAGAGAACGATGACAGTTTAGCCAACTGAGCTGCGGCAGTTTGAACCCTGAAAAACCAAAAGGAGTGGAAAAGTGAATGAGAAGATAAAATGGAACATATTAGAAAAGAACAACTAGTTCAGCTGCTTGGGGTGGGGGAGGAGTCTTCCTCTGTTTGACCCATAATTATGAGGCATTCTTGCAGGGATGTGTATGAATTTGAAAATTCTCACCAACTCTCTCAGTCACCTGTGAAGTCTCATGGAGCAATTCTGAGCTGGTGAAACACTGGTATTTTTACTGGGCAATTCTCAACTCATCACTCGGCAGCCTGATGTAGGGAAGGCTTTGTTCTGAGGCGTGTGTGTTTGTTACCTGAACAGAAACAGCATAAACTGGAGACTGGTGAAAAGATGTTGAGACAAAGAATTGAGGTATCCACATTGTCTGGGCTGTGATTATGAGGTTTGAGTAAAGATGGAGAGACTAGTAAGACTTATTTCTATTTACAAATATGGCATAATTTGCTGATGGCATGTAGTGTAATTAAAATGCAGTTGTCTTGTGACTTTTTTCTGGCAGAGGTTTCTTATGCTGAAGATATGGATCTACACTGGTTAAGCATTAGCTATGACAATTGTTATTTGAACGTTTCATTGGACACTCCCTGACTTTGAAGTTGTTGAAGCAGTTGAATGCACTGTGAAGTTTAAAAGTAAACTTTGCTGTGATATCTCTGCTGAAGAGTAGTGTAGATATTTAAAAAAAATAAGTAGAAAGGTGGAAACCACATATGCAAGCATGTTAACTTTTTATTAAAAGAAATCATTCCAGGAGACCTCATTAAGCCAGGACGATATTCTAAAAGTGAATATACATGTTGACAGCTACACCCATAAATTTGAAAACTGCAAACATGTTCAGCATAAAAGCCATTTTTGAAAAAAGCTGTTGCTCTGCCCTTGTACTAATTTAAGAATTGTTCATTCATTCTGATTTTTATAGTTTCTTTTCACATGTATAACTGGGACAGTTTAAAAAGTACTTTCAAGAACCTTTCATGATGTCACAAACTTCATAATGCAGATGATTATTTTTAAAAATGCACACATTACATAATGGCTTGAAGTGTCAAATAAACTCAATAATTCCACTCTTTTTCTTTTTAAACAAACAAAATGACCTATTAATAAAGTGTGTCTCTACACAGTATTCTTGCATAGAACCTCTGTTTCCCCGGAGTCATGATGCAAGTTTAAATCTCTTGGCTCCAGCACTAGGTTTGGCAAAGAGGTTCTCTTGATCTATTCATACTTTATCTGAACATATAACAAAGTCTCCACAGACAAAGCAAGATCCTCTCAGGCAGCCTCTTCCTTTGGTACCTTTCTGTAAGAGAACATTCAAGGTGCACAGATATTTAAGCTGGTTGCAGTGAAGTAGGGACTTCATATCAGTTCAGTTTGGAGAAGTGTACTGGTACAGAGAGAGACTTGAGTATTCTGCCTGTGGATGCAGACTCTGAGGCAAAAGAAACAATCAGTTGTGACCTCAGGCTTGTTTTCTCACCAGTGTGGGAGGAAGGGGGAAGAAAGATTCACTTGGTCTGCTCTGTGTGGGCGGAGCTAAGATAGTATTTGGAAGCTGGAATAATTTTAAATGAACATCAGTAATGAGAAATCCTACCACAAAGAGCACAGGAAGATGGCAAAGTCATCAGGTGACAGAGGGGAGATGAGCAAGGGACAAGACTGGGTGGGGTCTTGAAGGGGGGTGGTCCCATTTTTTCTTGAGTAGGTAGGTATTTTTGTGGTTACCATTCGTATCCAAAATGCATGTGTACAATTTGTTTACTTTTATTTTGTCATATTTAGCAAATAACTTTTAGGTTTTACATGATGATACTTTGCTTGCTTGGGAAGGGATTGCAATTCATGCTCAAATGTGTATGTGACCTTAGATCTTCTTATAAAAGGCCAGCACTGTGTTGTTTTCCCTACTACTTGAATTAACATATTTTTCATCTAAAATATTCCTCTGACTTCCGTCTGGATAGTGATGTAATAAGGAACAGGAGAGACAAAGAACTGTTGCCAAAATATTTTGATGAAATGAGCTAAATCAGTACTTTGCCAATAGAAACAGTATTGACAAGAAATATTTAGATATATTGACCAATCTTTCATAGTATAGTGGTTCAAAACTTTTGATAAGTAGATAGTATGTTTACTTTGATGATAAGTGAAAGACTGAGGTAGAACTATGAGGCGAGTCCTCAAGAATTCACATTTAATACATGAATGTTCATACATTGATAGGACTCAAGACTTTGTCTTAACAGACAAAAAAAATACTGTTTTGCTACAGAAAGGTTGTCAGTTATGCTGCACTGCAGTAATTAAATCTGTACAGGGTAAAGGAAGTTGTAGAAGCTACAGAGTTCCTGGATGGTACTGACACAGAATCTTTCTAATGAAATTAATTGCTGACAGTTGTGCTGTTTCTTGCCTCTTCCAATCTAACTGAATGTAATCTCCTCAAACAGGCTTTTATTAGTGAATATTAGTGGAAACCATCTGGTAAAGGGGAATCTGTTTGTGCAAAGTACTTCTTTATCTCTAATTAGTGGTCTCAAACAGATTTTCATCTCTCATTATACTATATGTGTATGTTATTTGTGGGTAGTGGGAAGAGGAATAAGAGTAAATTGATTATTTAAATCACGTGTGTCAGCCACAGTTCTCAGTCAGTCCTAGGGTATTACTATTTTCCTATGTATTGAATTAGACTCCTGCCACAGTTTTATGATTTGTAACACATTCTGGTATCTTTGACATAAGCAGGGCGGAGAAGCAACCCCCAATATGAGTGTGTAAAAATAAAACCTTTTTTTAGGTGATGAATAATTTTTAAAAACCAAGCCAAACCCTTATGCATATAAACCAAAGGATTCATATATGCATAGAAGATGCTTTATGTAGTAGAAATCCCAGAAAAAATGAGGCTTCAAAGATTAGTGGCTTTTGCACATTGTCTACAGCTGACACTTCCAAAATCATATAATGATTACACCATGGACTTCCAATACTAAATCTTGACTGTAACTGTTCAAGTTTTTGAGCTTGGGATAGAGCCAATAACAGATCCAGACAGGGGCAACTAACAGGTTAGGAAAAACAGTTGTGGCAGAGAAAGGGCTAGAGTGATGCTGTATGAGGATAAACAGCACTGACACTGAAGAAGAGAAATAAAGCAACATAGCCTATAGCCAGTAACACATTAGTCTGACGTGAACACTTCTACATTGCCTGGTGTTTGTGCTGGAAAAAAACATCTTTAGAAGGAAGAACAATGAAGGTTCATCATGTCAAGCTGATGAATGTGGAATAAATACAGTGACTAAAATTTTTTACTTATGTAGGATTTTCAGTTTTTCTCTGCTGACTGAACAGGATTAGAGTTTTCTGCAAGGGTCATAGAGAACAAGAGTACATGAAACTTTGGAAAAGAGTACCAAAGAACTAGGTGCCTGAAACTGAAGGTGTTTTCCACTTAGAAATTGAGATATCTGCCAATTCACTCACTGTTGATCCTGGTGATGGATCAAAAAGGATCATGCTGGTGTGGTACACCAGGCTCAGATAAGGAGGTGCCTTTCAGTTGTTTGCTTTTTCTTGAACATTAGCTAAACTGGTTTCAAGGTGGCAGACAAAAATATTTCCATGAACTTGTTCAAGTATTAGACCACTGGTCCCAGAAGGAAATATTCTGAAGTACAAGCCATGTCCTGTGTACATCCTAGCAGACTGTAGCAGTGTACCAAATATAACAATGTGATATTAGTACATTAAATAGAATTCAGCTGTGACTATTATTGTGGGCAGACCTTTTTTTTTTGTAATGCAAAACATGTTAGATCTTTGAGTAAGCATTCACATTCTTTTGTGCCAGGCAGAAGAGTTATCGGTCATATACATAAACAGTGATATTTATATCTCGGCTAACAGATTTTTAAATGATGCATTATACCTAGATCTAATACCTTTCCATTTAATGGTTTGGAAGTTGTTTTTGTTGGGGTTTTTTTGTGCAACATAAGCTGCTCTTGTATCGGAGAAGAAAATAGATGGAGCTGGGCAACTGAGCAAGTATGACCATATGGCAGCATATCCTAGCATATCCTTCCAGATTCTGCTGTGGCAATAATAGCAGTAAGACTTCTATGTTATAAAATAGGTCTATATCTAGGCCCTTTTTCTTAAGGATAGTTTAACAAAACATAAACCTTGTAGTATTAATTTCATAGTCTAGTCAAAACTATCTAGATGTGTACAGTTCCTTATTAAACTTCCTTTTCCAGTCAACTTACTTTCATTTTTCAGTTCCTCAGTACTTTGGCTTATAACTGTAGGTATGGGCCCATGCAGATTAGTTGAAGGCTATTATTTCATTTGGGTCAATGAATAATTTTGATGTATCCACTCTTCTGTGAAACCTTCTGCCCCAAACTCCTGCACCTGTAAAACTGCTAATGATTGTCAGAGGTGGAAATACAAGCTGATTGGCTCTGTATGAGAGATGGAGAGTGCACAGTGGAACATTGAAGAAATAAGATTAAACAATTTGAAAAGAGAAGCACCCTTTGCTTCTAGGAACAACTACTTTGAGAGTAAGCATTTCTCTTCCCCTCATTCCCAAAATGCTGGGTAGAATAGGGAAATGCTCACTATGAATTTTTGTTATGTCTCCAAACTGACTTAAGTCAAATGGATTCAATATTCTCTTCGTACTAGTGGTTAATTTAAAAATGCCGTCAGAGGGAATAGAAAAGAAGAGCTATATGGAAGAACCCTCCCTTTTCTGCCTTTTCTGCAACCAGTCTGTCACTAGAGACCTTCTTACAGTAGGCTGCATTACAGTGGGCTGCATCTTGTTTATTCTTTATTAGTTATTACTAAACTGTTCAGTCCCATTTATACTCTTGACTTCCACCACCTTTCAGGCAAAGAGTTGGACTTCTCATTATGTGGAGGAAGTTCTTTGTGGCTTTTTAAACATGCTGCTTGATATGTTTACCAGATATTTATAAGCAACAAGTAGTGAGCAGGTGATGTGTCATTGACTTTACCTCACCAATTTCTACTTTACAGAGATAGGTGAAACTCCTTTGCTGGGAGAGACTAGTTGAAGAGTTGAACTGTATCCCTTATGATTTTTTGCCGTATTCCTGATGGTCCTGTAATGAGGTTATCAGAGCTGCATTTAAAGTGAAAGGTCTGTCTGTATTTGGATTTACAAAGTCATGTAGTATTTTGATTTTTGGGGGTTTTCTTTTCCTTTTTGCTTGGTTATTTTCTTCACAGTTTTTAATACTCTATTTTTTTCTGACCTCTGAGCATTGAACTAATGGTTTCATAGTGGCAGTATCTAACTTCTAACCCATTATTGCATATGCATGCCTCAGGGTTATTCTTTCTCATTACTTTGATGAATTTTTTTTATTTTTCTGTTTAAAAAAAATTAGTTACAGGGAAAGTAGCATGTGGGTGTACAAAAGTGAGATGATGTTGTCCTGCATGGTGTGTTGCCCAGTGTTATCCTTGGTGTGTTGTCTGACATGACTTGAATATTTCAGAAAAGAAGACATAAAATTGGAGACTCTGGTATTCTGAAGAAGTCCAATAACACAGCAAAGATAAGACACTGTTGGACAGCAAGGAAAAGGGAAATGAAAGAAGATTTTTTGGAGACAGCTGGCTGATCTGGCTTTCTAAATCAGGAAAGGTACTGATCCTGAAAAGAGAGGTTGACAATCTAGGACTCTAATGAAGAAAGCAAAAGTGGCATCAGTGAAACAGTATGAACTTTGGGTGGAAGGAAAGTGGAGCAAGAGATAGCTTGATTACAGAGAAGTTTGAAAGTAGAAACTTTCTCTAATTTGGTTCATAGAATCATTTGTGTACACTTTTACAAATGACCAGTAAATTAAACTTCTGAAAATTGCCATTTGTAACTATTCCAAAATGCCCGTTTGAATGGTCTGCAAAGATATCTTTCCATCCACTCCACTTCCCCTGCCACTTTCAGTTAAGATTAGATCCTGATGGATAGCATCATTTTGTCACATTGTGGCACTTTATAAATAACATAATGCAGTGATGTGCAGTGCACTGACAATTGCAGTTTTAGCAGCTATTGGGAAAGCTAAAAATGAACATTTTCCATAATCTAGATCGTTTACTTTGGTGGCTGGGCTTTCTGCACATCTCCAGTATGTATTCCCATAAGATATTAAAAAAGATGTATATGTTTTTATTATATTGTGTATACACTTTGGTAGGTATAAAATAAGTTTACATTTTAAATGCATTTGTGCTGCTATCAGAGAAAAGCAAAACAAAATAAATTGATGCCAGGGGAAATGTCAGGCATGCAACACAGATTTGTTAAATAAACATTACTGTGTGGCATTAGCTAATGTTATTACTTTGTTTCCCTAGTGGCTCTTTTTTTGATTATCTGCATTTCTAAAGACTGTGCACATTTCATACACACTAAGAACAGAGCACGAGGATTCTGCTTACATGAAGAGCCTTGCAAAATATACAGAATGTGATGGCATTTTTTATTTACAGCTCCGCTAAAAATATAGTTATATTTTTGTGGTGGATGAGATGATGTGAAGAAATTTAAGCATTGCACTTTTTGAAAGTGTATGGGAACTATATGTAGGAAAACTTAAAAAAGCAAAATAGAATTTTAGGGATGTAAGACTAAAATGTATGTATTTCTTTTCCTGAATATCTTCCAGATTGGAAACCAAAATACAAGTCTTAATTTAGAATTTGTGTAGAGTGCTGGACAATAGATAGCATAGATATGCTTGTAACTGTGCAAGGTGATTTCATAACTTACACTTGGGCTTTTACAAGTAAATGCTTCTTATTCATAGAATAGGGCTGTTGAAGCCAGTATGCAGTGTAGATAATTGTCACACATAGTGTAAATTTGGAAAATCATATGAAGAATTCTGTGGGTGAGAAATACTTCCCTCTGTGGCCAATACATATCCAACATCAGAGACTGGAGTACCTGCAGTGCCACTGCATGACTTATTCAAACAAGTTGGATTTATTAGCAACAATTCAGAGTAATACCAGCTAGTGGTTGATCTGTTTATATGTTTGCTGTTGCAATATTAGATTGCATAATGTATGTGTACTTATCTGAAGAGTATAAAGCTCATTTTCACGGTTTGCATAATCAGCATATTTCAAACAAGTCTGATGCAGAAAAGTGACTGGGGTAAAAAGGAGTATCAAAACTGAACGTTCTTACCATCTGTTCAGTTTATTTCATATACTTTGTCCAAGACCAAATAGTCTTGTATCCATACTACAGCTGACATCAGCTGGACTGCCTTTTGGCTGTTGGTGGAGGAGAGGGAAGTCTGAGGCAAGACAACTGATCTTGACACATTGTCTAGAGTATTTAGAGGGGAAAGTTTGCTCTGACATTACCTTTCTCAGGAACACAGCTTCACTTGAACTCAAAAGAATAGTTTGCATGCACGTGTAATTGTCAATGCTTGTTTAATGAGGTATTTCCTCCCTTGTTGAATATTGACTTGAATGCAGGACTCAAAGGTATATTAAGTAATTGTGCTGGTAACAATAAACTGAGAGGAGCTGTTGACTCCCTTGAAGGCAGAGAGGCCTTTATAAATTAGAGGGCTGGGCAATCACCAACTGTATGAAGCTTAACAAGAGCAAGTGCCAGATTGTGCAACTGGAAAGGGGCAACCCTGGATGTATGGACCGACTGGGGAATGAGAGGTTGGAGAGCAGCCCCACGAAGTTGGATCTGGGGGTCTTGGTCAACAGCAAGTGGAATATGAGTCAATAATGTGTCCTGGCAACCAAAATGGCCAACCATGTCCTGGGGTTAATCAAGCACAACATCACCAGCCTGTCGAGGGAGGTGATTGTCCTGCTCTGCACTGTGTGGGTGTGGTCTCAACTTAAGTACTGTGTGCCGTTTTGGGTTCCACAGTATAAGAAAGATATAAAGCTTTTAGAGAATGTCCAGAGGAGGGCAGAAAAGATGGTGATGGTCTCAAGGAGAAGCCATATGAGAAGCAGCTGAGGTTACTTGGTTTATTCTGTCTGGACAGGGGAGACTTCATTGTCTTCCTCACAAGGGGAAGTGCAGGGGCAAGGGTGACTGGACACTGGAACAGGCTCCCCAGGGAAGTGGTCATGACACTAAGCCTGTTGGAGTTCAAATAGTGTTTGGACAATGCTCTCAGGTGTATTGTATGATTCTTGGTGATGTCCTGTGTGGGACTGGAAGTAGGACCTAATGATCCTTGTGGGTCACTTCCAACTCAGGATATTCTTGAACTTTGCAACTTAAATACTACTTCAGTATAATGAGTTGGTTTTGATTATAATGTA
>NW_008669687.1:80525-92005 GCF_000695815.1 Acanthisitta chloris
GCAAAAATATTGACTTCTTTCTTGGGCAATCCATCAAATTTATCCTACAGTATGAATCTTCAGTTGATTTAATGGGGCAACTTGTAGAAGTGGCAAAAAGAAATAACTTGGAAGGAGATTACTATTAATCTCTTTTGATGATCAAGAATGTAGAACCAGGGTTTGGGGGATTTTTTTTAAATTGTATTTTTGATGTATGCATGGTCTGACTTCCAGTTTTATCTATCAGACTCAGTCTACTGGATGCTGCTGCTCTCTGTTTCTGGAAAGAGGACTGACATGCCATTAGTCTCTCTTCTTTCTATCTCCTGTTTTTGGCTTTTTGATCATTGCACTGTTTTCTTCCCTGATATCATGACATCTTGTATGGGTGAAAACAAAGACTGGTCTTTCTGGTTTTCTTTCTAGTGCCTGCCACACCTGAGGGATTTTCTGCTGCCAAGGAAATGAATGGTGTGGTTTGAGTTTGACTTCTCAAGATCCTGGTATGTTCAGAGCTAACAGGTTTTCTGAGGACTTTGCCAAAATATGGCAATGATAATTACCGTATGTGCAAATTAAATAAGCAAGAGCCTTGTAGGTTTGCCAGAACAGGTGGAATTTCTGTGTAGGTTAGGACAACTCAATCTCCCAAATTTCATGTTTATTACAAGAAAACATGTTCTCCAAGATTGCTGTTGATTGGTTGTTTCTTTATTTTTCTCCCATATATTAAAAACATTGAAGTAAGAAGTTATCACTCTGGAGAAAAATTTAATTTCAGGAAAGTTATGTTTTGGTGAAAAGATGGTGAAGAATGAGACGTTCAACTGCAAATATTCTGTGACTTTAGTAACTATGTCATATGTATATATGCTAGAGACCTGCTGAAGAGAAGCCCCTTTTCTTGGGGAATGTGGGCAGCTGTGTGGACAGCTGTGTCAGAGGTTCACGGTACATCATACTCAACATGTATTGCACTGTTTTAAAATGAAAACTTCAAAAGAATGCGAAGCCTGATCCAGCTGAAGATGACACTTGCTATATGATTCATTAATTTAGGAGCTGGATCAACTCCTGAATTATTCTTTCCTTGTTGCATAAAACTGAAAGAGAAGAAATTCAATGAGTTTTGCTGTAGGTATAAAACTAATTGCCACCACTTTAATTTCTAAGCTGGTTTTCAACTCTCTTTTTAAAAACTGAACTACAAAAATAACCCTTCTTTTTTGTTATTGTTAACCTTATTAATGGATTCTATCACCAAGTGGTAGGACTTTAATACCATCACCCACCCTTTCTTGTAATTTTCCTGAAATCTATCATTTGCAGCATGTGGCAATGGAGACTCTTAAATAGTCACATATAGTTATCCTTAAGACGCAGGTTTTGCTGTGGTTCATGCTTGAGTCCGTTTTTCTTATCTTTCTCAAATGGCCAAAGTTAACTGATTTGAAAGGGCCTCATTTTAAATTACATTCATTCAGTGAAAACAGAAATTAACACTTAGAGACATCTATATGCTAATGATTGTAGCTCAGGGAATACCCTTCTAACCTTTTCAAAAGGAGTTGGTAAAAAGCCATTTCACTTGAAAGCAACTTAGTAAAAACGGTGGATTAATTAAATACAATAAAATTTCCCTAAAATCTTTATCCCATTTATCACTTATCATTATTTTTCCTTTTCACATATAGTACCTTAGCTCCAAACTGAACGTTCCAGGATGCATTTATTAAAACTGTTTTTCTAGTGACATCTATTAGATGCTGAAAAACACAGGTTAATAATGTCATGAGTTTTAGGGATGGCATGCAAACAGAGGTGAAAAAGAGCTTCATCTATCACAGCGCATAAGATACTAAGTGTATGAATTTTGGCAAAAGGGTCAAAAATGTGTAGGGGAAAGATTCCCTATAGCCCTTTTAGATGCTAAGCAATGAACTGAATGAGAAGATACCAAGCTTTCAGATCTTTTAAGTGCTGTGTATCCACATCCATTAGTGAGTTTACTGTAAATGTAAAATATGACTATTGCTGCTTATAGGCGTATTTATTATAGGTGCAGTTTCTGTTTCTTCTTGACTCTGTTTGTAGGAAGTTAGAATTCCTGAAGAGGATAAATCATAGAAACATAGTATTTTAGGGGTTGGAATGGACCTTATAGATCATCTAGTCCCACCCCCCTGCCATGGGCAGAGGCACCTCCCCACTAGACCAGGTAATAAATAGAGCATTGCACATATTAAACTGCTTGTGCACATTGGTATTCTACCTTGTAGTACCTGTGTTACTGACTTATGTGTAAGATTTCTTAGATAAGGTCACTGCTGTATATAGAGGTCTTGCAGGTCCTTGAATCACGTTCCTATTTGGAAGAAAAGGAAAAGCTTGTGGAAAGTCTGTTGTTCTTAAACTGACTACTGTTCATGTTGTGCTTGTTCTTAGAGGAAAAATTGCTATGAAAAAGGCCTAAAAAGCTAATGCCTGATGCTTCTTTGAAGCTACTCATCTGATTAGTCTTGTAGATCCTGATATGAAGTCAAACTAGGGTCAAATAAAGTATTAAGCCCTAGAGTAAGATGTGTCTGCCCTAGGCTAGAAGCAATTTGCAACTCATACTTGGTTTAAATTTAATAGCAGTAAAAATCCTATTGAAACAAAATGTGGCAATTATTGCACTTGAATTCCAGTGCAGGGGAGACTGGAGGAAGGTCATGGATCTGTACTTGGTTTACTGATGAAAATCTGTAAAAGTGAAGATCCAAAAGGATCATAAGCTTTAGTAATACCTAGTTGAGCAGGTGTTATGGAACAACTTTCTTTCCAGTAAGCAGAAGAGAAGCCTAGCAAACTTCCCATTTGGCTGAGCAGTGTGTCTGCAAGGCCTAAGGAGGCAGGCGTAAAAGACTGCATTCAGCTCTACCTCAGCAGAGAAAGAATCAAATGTATGGGCAACCAGACGAGAGCAGATTCGTGGTGATGGTCCCTGAGCAGAGAGGGACACTTGTGATTCAGGGTTTGGAGCGTGAAATTTTTCTGCAGGAATTGAGGGAGAAAGCTATAAGTCTGGGTGATAGTTACCTCCTATTCAGCAAAGGAAGAGAGTCTGGGAATCTTTCAACAAAGAGCTGCTAACAGGTAATATATGATTAAAAAGGAGTAACTGTGCCTTGAAGACACACCAGAAGAGTATGTGGGGTGTGAGAAAATGGCTTTTGCAGGCTTTATTAGCAGCTCAACTGTACCCTAGGTTTTTTAGTGTTATCAGAAAAGTAATGATCTACACTGCTGTGTTTTTGTCCCCCTGGGCTGTGGAGAGACAGTTTTTAAGCAGCTGTTGCCTAATGCCACAAAAAGCTAACACGACCTGGGATCAGAGCAGTTATGAACAACAGGATCTTTGTTTTTCACTGTTCTGAGCAGGAGCTGTTCTCTCTGCTCTTATGACTTCAACTTTCCCCTGGGTTTTAATCAAAATGGTGTCTCTTTTAAAATTCTTCAAAAAGGGGGAAGGTATCCCATTTGAGCTGGCAGCTTTTACTGTGTGTGTAAAAAAAGGCACATATTTACAATGCTAAATTGTCTTGCAGTCTGTTATTCTTTCACCCCACCCCAAAAGTCAAGACAACTGTACCTAATCAATTTTGGAAGCAGCACTTAATTCAGTGGCTGCAATGAATTAATGCTTTTCTGCACTGCTTTGGCTCTGGATAAAACATAGTTCAATTAATTTTCTTAGTTAATGTGAGACTATGTCCTTTTTTTGGACAGTCGGTACTCTAGGTTCTAGGTTGGTCTAGCTAAATAAAAGCACTGCTGTCTTGGCTGTTATATAGGGCACTCCAGAACTGTTAGAGCTGGAGAGGCAAAGCTTTGCCCTTGTTCTCTTGCACTTCTTGCATCAGTGTGTTGAGCACAGCAGGGAACTGTAATATACTCTGTTGCTGATCTGCAGTCTGAGACTGGCTACAGGCTTTTTCAGCACTCTTGCAGAGGCAGGACTGAGAAACTAAACATCTGTAAACTAAACTGTTTTGTATGTTAAAAAGCAACAACAAAATGCTTGTAGAGTTCATGACTAAACAATATCCACAAGTTCAGAGGTCAGAAATCTTTTATAATCTTTGCACTGATTTTGGTAGTGATGGGTAATATTCTCAGTATTCTGTGGATGTTTAAGAGTGGTCATGCTTCTTAAATTAGCACTTTGAGTGCTAAACTGTATACAACAACTTGGATGTTTGTGGTAATTTGTTAGAATTGTACAGTGTTGCTATCAAAGTACTTGTGAAAATGTATGGAATGGAAAAAAGTATGAGCAATGGAAAAAGAATAATTTTCAATGCACTGTGTTGTTAGTTAACTATGGTTTAACTACTCTTTCCTGTAGCTCTAAATGAGGGCTGCCACACAGGTCTCCTGTTGGCCCAAGAACGTTTTGTAATGAAGGGTATGTGACTCCCAAGGTAGTGAGTAGGGAGGTGTATGTGTGTTTACTCTGAATTAAAAAATAGAAAACAACAAACATATAAACCCTCTCAACCCCGTCACAAACAAAAGAAAATAAATGCAAACAAAACTCATTCACTGATTCTTTGCAGAAGGAAATGGTGACAGGGTCCATAAAATATTGTAGAGGGAAAAGTGTTTTCAGCAGAGAGAGCAAATAAAAATGGTTGCATTCACTGTACCTCCCATGACAAGATATCTGATACCTACACTGTTAGCCAGCTTCTGCACAACCTGTATGCCCATTATCTTCCTTTCCATGGAGGCAAAGACTATGCTTTGGGGGTGCTATTAGGCTAGAACTTGGTCATCAGTTTCCACACTTTCTTATATTACATTGTGTGTATTCTATAAAGAACTAAGGATATGTTGTTTATATATGTATTTTGTATGTATGTGTCAGGTTTTCTGCTTGTTTCAATGGGGAAAAAATTTTCTAAGTCTTGTGGGGTCGATGTTACAGTTAATTACTGTACAGTTGGTGGATTTATTGCTTAATTAGCAAAGCATTGACATGAGTATACTTGATATTCTTTCTTTCTGGACTTATCTGTGTACATCTGGTGTCCCTCAGGGGTCAGTGCTGGGGCCAATACTGTTCAACATCTTTGTCAGCAACATGGACAGTGGGATTGAGTGCACCCTCAGCAACTTTGCCAACTACACCAAGCTTTGTGGGGCAGTTGACATGCTGGAGGGAAGGGATGTGCCATCCAGAGGAACCTTGACAGGGTTGACAGGTGGGCCGATGCAAACCTCATGAAATCCAACAAAATGAAGTGCAAGGTCCTACATCTGGGCCATGGCAATCCCAGGCACACCTACAGGTTGGGTGGGGAAGTAATTGAGACCAGCAATGAGAAGAAAGACTCAGGCATGATGGTGGATGAGAAACTCACCATGACCTGCAGTGTGTGCTTGCAGCCCAGAAATCCAGTTGAATTCTGGGCTGCACCAAAAAGAGTGTGGCCAGCAAGTCAAAGGAGGTGATTTTCCCCTCTACTCTGGTCTTGTGAGACCCCACCTGGAATAGTGCATGCAGTTCTGGTGTCCTCAACATAAGAAGGACATGGAACTGTTGGAACAAGTCCAGAGGAGGCCACGAAGTTGATAAGAGAACTGGAGCATCTCTCCTATGAAGACAGTCTGAGGAAGTTGGGGCTGTTTAGTCTGGAGAAGAGAAGGTTGCATGGAGACCTCATAGCAACTTTTCAATAACTGAAGGGCCTATAAGGGAGCCAGAGAGGGACACTTTGTTAGGAACTGCAGTGATAGGACAAGGGGTAATGGGTTCAAACTGAAGGAGGGGAAGTCTAGATTGGATGTGACAAAAAAGTTTTTATTGTGAGGGTAGTGAGACACTTTGGAACAGGTTGCCCAGGGATGTGGTGGCTGCCCCGCCCCTGATGGTGTTTAAGACCAGGCTGGATGAGGCCTCGAGCAGCCTGATCTAGTGGGGAGGTGTCCCTGTCCATGGCAGAGGGGGTTGGGACTAGATGATCTGTAAGATCCATTCCAACCCCTAAATTTTATGATTCTCTTTAATTTGTTCTGTTTACTTAGTTGTTTTCACTTCTTTCTTCTGCTAAAGCAACCAGACTAAAATTGGCTATTTGGAGACACCGTACTGCACTGGTGTTTAGTATATTCAAAGTCCAAGTGTTGCTAGTAGCTTATGTAACTTGCTCATGAACAACTTGGTTAAATGGGAAGTGACTGTCATCTGAGGGTCATTGACTCCTGTAAAAGAAGTGAAAATGCAGAGGAATGGGAGCATATAGGATAGAGGACTTCATGGTATTTTGCAGTAAGACCTGAGAGACTCCTTTTTACAATTCTGTAATGATTTGGAGAGGGACTTGATATCCTGATAGTTATCCTTGATGGGGTTGAGTAGAGCTCCTTGTGCAGTGGTAGTGGGAAGTTGGGGAACTGTTGGAAGTCAGGACCTTCCAGAGCTGCTTTTTGGTTTCAGAGGTTTGTCTTTGTCCTCTGCCCCAGAGCACACAAATGTGTGGAGCTTTGAGTTCCTTGGAGGTGATTGGCTGGGTGACTGATTTGAACTCCATGTATTCTGAGAAGGCTTTTTATGTCTGCCAGTAAACCTACCCAGTTCTGATTCATGGTCATCGGTATGAAAGACTGGGCCTCCTTTTCAGAGGTGTCAAATATTGCTTGTTTTCAGCCTGCAGTTTATGAAAGTATAACCACATATAAATCCCTCTGGCACTGTAATAGAACTGGATTTGCAGGAGTTTAGTAAACTAAAGCAGATCCTGCAAATTGAGCAGATACAGATTTAAAGAATGGAAAAACCTGACTGGGGGAATTTCATAAATCCTGTTTGCTGAATGCATCAGTAAACCAATTGTTTGGTTTGCTATGGTATGAAAATGTAGTTAGCTGAGTTATCTATATTTTGAAGGTTGTACTCCCTGCAGCAAGATCAAAACTGACTGAAGTTGATACTGTGTATGTTAATGAAGATATTTTAAAATGGATAGCTATATTACAGTTATGAATTGTCATGGTTACAACAATAGAAAGAAAAAGCCTATCAGAAACATTCAGCACAAAGATAACACTGTAAAATTTCAATCACTTAATAGTTTGTTATAAAAATGAAACAAGCCTCTTCTGATGAAGTCAGTCTGATGAAGGCCTCTAAATCTAGAGCACATAGAGACTATATTATGGTAGGGAGAAAAATGTTCTGTGGTGCCTTCTTTAGTAACTGCAATGATAGGACAAGGGGTAATGGGTTCAAATTGAAGGAGGGGAAATTAAGGTTAGATAATAGAAAAACATTTTTTACTGTGAGGGTGGTGAGACACTGGCACAGGTTGCTCAGGGAAGTGGTGGCTGCCCCAACACTGGACATGTTCAAAGCCAGGCTGGATGAGGCCTTGAGCACCCTGGTCTAGTGGGGACATGCCCCTACTCATGGCAGGGAGGGTTGTGACTAGATGATCTGTAAGGTCCATTCCAACCCCTAAAATTCTATGATTCTATTATTCTTGTCACTATGATCTGTTGTTGTTATTATTTAATGAAATTATGAATTCTATTTTAATGCTAATTTTCAGGCTTATTTGAATGGTGTCAGTAGGATAAGATTGTATTTTATCTGTTTGCATCGCTGGTACTGCCTGGAAAAAAGTCTTCAAGGTTCTCCACCATTCCCATTTATCATTTTGGGACAATATTCAAACTGGTACTTCAGTTATAATGTGTGAATTTGATACATCTTGGTAGTTCAGCTATTGAAAACCACACCAGTGTCTTAAATCACCCCTTCCAAATGTAGATATGAATGAAAAATTATAATAATTATGTTTAACGATGTATAATAATGGTGCAAGTGTCACTAGCATAAGATTTCATCCTCATTCAGAAGAAGCAGAAAAAGATGATGCATGGAGCTTTTGGTGTGGTGGGGTTTTCTTGGGTATTCTCTCATCTTTGAGATTATAATTGGAGTTGAAAGTAATTTTCCTGCTTTCGTACTTTTTCCTATGAAACTTAATGTAGAATTTTCTATTGTAAATGCTTCTGTATTTTGCAAAAAAATATTTCTTTAAAATAGAGACCCAGCTTTTTGTAATCAGTACTAGTAGACTTTCTGATGCTGCTTCTAAGCAAGTTTAGGAATCAATTTTTTTATCTGCATCTTGGTTAAAGAAACATCCATGTTAAATTACACGTAATTTCAGCTGATCCACTTGAAAAGAAAAACAATTAGTTCTCTTTGCCTCATTGTATGTAAAACAATAAAATCCAAGAAGTTGCTTGCAATAAGCTAGTAATTTAGAATATTGATGGAATGCAAATCAGCTTGATCAGGGTGATGTGTGTTGGACCCAAAACTGAGCATGCAGTTAGCAAAACAAGAAGAGCAAAAAAGGATTTCCTGCATGCATAAGCAAAGCCATGAAAACATTACAAAATGTAAGCACAGGAAAATGTGAGGTTAATGGACTTCTGGAAGAAATACTTTGCCTGCTTGCTTCCTTTCTACTCTGTCTTTGCTGGTAGAGATTTATTTGTCTTTGCAGTAGATTTTAGGTATTCTGTTCCAATAATAAGAGCACAGCAGAGACGTGTAAGGACAAGGAGAAACTCTCTCAAGAGGGAAGAAGGACACAAGGCCAGCTTTGAAGGCTTGGGTCTCCCATGCTGTAGCCAGGCATAGAGCCAAACATCCAACTGATATCCAGTGTATCACGTGTAGGGGTGACAATGGGTTTGTAATCCAGCCACAACAACGTTAGTTAATTACATACTGAATTAGAGTGATCTGTAATTTTAATAAGTGTCTTATGGAAATAGATCCTTTGGTGAAGTTCAAGGGATTTAGTGTTTTCATACAGGAGAATGCGATGGGTCACATAAGAAAAGCAAAGCATAAGCATGCACAGGGTTTGGATTTTCACATGTGCTGTACATAGTCATGTGATTGTATGGGTATTTGCATTAGCTTTGTGTGAGTGCATATCATGGATAGTTGAGTCTTAAGGCTCTTTGGCTAAGCTGTATCTGCTCCTTTTTGGAGTGTTGACTCCCTAGCCTATTTACCCCCTTCCCATATTCTCCCCAAACAAATCTGAGATTTTTAGTCTTTATATCTAGACATCCAAGAAGATGTTTATGCTGGCACTGCTTATGGTAGAGCTTGCTAACTAGGAATTCAATGTCTTTAAAGGAAAAGACAGATTATAGCAGATATAAATTGCCTTTTCTTCCCCTCTCTTGTTCGACTCAGCTTTTAGGCTCTGTGAACATCAGGATTACTATTTATATAAAGCTTCTGAGGCTTGTGTCCATCTGGCCCTTTTATTTTTCCTTGCAACCCTACCCCCTAAAGTACTTGTTGTGGGACTATTTGGAGATTACCAAATGTAGTTGGTTCAATACCCATCTCTCCGGGCATACATAACTGAACAGTACAAGACCAAAAGGAAGGATAATCCATTGAATGTCTGCTAAATGGGATGTCTATTTCCTGCTATCCATAATAGCCTGCTCAAATGAATCAACAAATCTAGTTTTTCACATCCTTCTGTTTGAACTTTATAACAGCTCAAATTGAAACCTGACAGTTAATCTGTTGATGTTTTGAGTATGCAAAAGTAGGTATATCTCTTATGACCTTGCTGATATCTGCTGGTATTCTGTGTGCTCTATGACTCATAGGGTGAAGCTGAAAACAGAGCTATTCAGTTTTGGTTTTTTTAATGTTCCCAACTCCATCCGTATCTTTAGCATTAGGATATCTCTCTGACATGAATTTGTGTGTGACCAGAGAGGGTGAAAGCTGGTCCTCATCTTTGCACTGCTAAGGTATCAAATACCCAGTATGAAGTGCAGGCACAATGAAGTCAAATGCAGAGTGGGATTGCTAATGCTGTGGAATATCACAGGTATATGCAAACAACTTTCACATATTTTTGAAATCACAGGGAGAACTTGATTTTTACAATTAAAGATACCATTCTTCTGGTTCTATCCCTGTAAATAATCCTATTGACATCTCAGTTTATAATTCCCTGGTACTAACCTGACACTGCTCACTCAGTAATAATTTAACTTTGAAAGTTTGTTATTTGCCTGTGAGTCTCAAGGTGTCTTGTGTTCAAAGGAGGGATACATAGAAATGCAAAATGGTTCACACAGGAAAATTTGTAATAGTGAACTCATCCTTCTTTGGAGTCTGTTCTAATTTGTTTTGTGATTCTGTCATTTCTAGTGAAAATATTATTGCGGTTTGGAGGATGAAGAGAATCTTGGATCTATGTAAAATAGAGGTAATTTTAGACCCGTACGTGTAACAGGCCACATGAAATCATAACCCAACTCTGTAAGCTCCAGCTTGTTTATGTTTGAAAACAACTCATAGGCTGCTAGTAAATATATAGGATCAAAAGATTATTTTCAGATTGTTTAAAGCTCTGCTGCTGTAACAGTCTTGAACTTTTGGGGGTCTTGTATTGTTTTGCAAAATGTGGGAACTTGATAGCATAATGCATGCAGTTCTAGAAAGGTGGTACTCTTCTTGACTTTCAAACCTTTGAAAAAAAGACTTCTATTTATTACATTTTTCTTATTTTAACATTATGATGTTAAAATTAGGACCTAAAATATTATTAGCCTCAACACAAAGGCCAAAAATTACTCTTCTTGTGCGAACTCTCAGCCCTTTGAGTTGTACTTAAGAGGCTATCTTGAAATTGGTTCTCCTTTCTTGCAGTCTAGGAAGACTGAAGGTACGATCTATTTTCCTTCATTCAGTTGTAAGGCTTTCTTAAGGGGGAAGATGGCAGTCTTCACACTCATCCCAGACATGTTTCTGTATTAGTGCAGGTAGGAAGTCCAGCACTGAATTCCAAAAGCTGAAAATAGCCCTACATCTAGGAAAAATTTTCAAATGCGTCGTATATATTTGTAACACAAATTATATGCATGTATTTTTTCTTCTAAACTCAATTGAAATTCTTTGGAAAATACTACCTGCATTGTGCCTGTGATACTTTGGACTGAAAACTTTAATTAGTTTGTAGGTCTTTTTATTATTTTATCTCTGTTCATTATTTTTGCTCAGTCTTTGTGGTTGTTCTATATTTTCATCATCAAATAGCTTGCTGGCTATTTTTGTCAAACAAGAACCCTGAAACCATTGCACTGGAGTGCTGAGCCTATCTGCCCATTCTGTCAACAGGATGAAAGTGAATCTCAAGCTTTTTTAATTACAAGGATAACATGTTCGTTCATCTAATAATGAAGATGGTTAGCAATTTTAAATTTTAATAATCAATTACTGAAAGTAATTCTCCATTAAACCACAAGAGAGCCATTAAATCTCAAAAGATGGAACATGCTGTATGTAACAGTAGCAAAATTTCTATTTTTAAATATCATTAGGGAATATCTGATTTTCATTTCTCTGCTTTTCTTTTACCTTTTTCCTCATGCAGACCATCTCATTTTCAGCA
>NW_008669687.1:92021-132531 GCF_000695815.1 Acanthisitta chloris
AAATAATAAAAGAAAATCCTTGCAAGACTTGATCCAATGCGTGAAATATGTGCTAAAAATCTAATTTGTTTCAATCCAGCATATTTTGACTGCATAATAAGTAAAGTGACTAATTAATATCTTACACTGAGGGCTAGGTGGCATGGTGGGCTTGGTACACTGTCCTTTCACCTCAGGAGACCTGAGTTCAGATCTTATTGGTATTGCAGGTGCTGAACAGAGTTTGGTGGTTTCTCTTTTGCTGCTGGTAAAGCTGCTATGTAAAACCATAACACTCAGTACTATTGGCAGCTTCAATTATAAGCATGTTGAGAGCTGGAAAGCAGGGATACTACAGCTCTCAGACAGCTTGGTGTGCTGCTGTAAGGATGCCTGTTCAGTGACAACAAGCAAGTTGGAAAACATAAATCAATAGTTGCTTCCAGCAGAAATAAAATAACCCCACAGTATTGAGGGGAGAGGGAAGCAATAGGTTAGTCTTGCCTAATCTGAAAAATAGCTATTTTTCTTTGCAGGGTATTTAAAGTATAAAGCTACAGAAGTGATTTGGAGTGGTTTGTTGATAGTATTGGACTAGCTATTAAATATATTGTGCTTTAGTATATATTGGTAAAGCATGATGAATGTATAACTTGAGATACTTTGTATGGGGAAAGGACCTCATACAACATCAGCATCAGTTTGAACACAAAGTAAAACTCTGAAATGAAAAGGTGATGCAATGATTAACTTCAAAATGATACTTAGTCTCCAGTGGTTTTTATTGCCAAGGAGCAACTGATATTATAGCGCACATGCACTATTCCAGAAGACAGTAGTGTGTATTAGGACTTGCAAGGTTGATTCTTTGAACCCCATCACTGAGTTATGCTATCTCAATGTGCTTGATGGCCCAACACTGGAGCAATATGCAGTTGAGAAACTCTTGTTAGCTAACATCAGTTTCCTGTACTTGGAAGGCAAGGTCTGCGACTCTGAAGGCTTCGCTTAAAACAGAATCTGATAACATCAGCAGAAGCTTTATCAATCTTTTCAAAGGAGCTAAGATACCGTATGAGCCCAAGGTTTCTTGGAAATACAGTAGAAGGTTTAAGATTTTAATTTTTTTAACCCATACCTGTGTACCACCAGTACTTGTGTTCTACTTGTCATAAAGACTGCTGCTGCAGCCATGGTAAGTTTGGTTTAGGGATTGAAGAGGAGGGAATTGTCTTGACACAGAACTCTGCATCAGACTTAGGGAGGGCTGTTGTCATTGCATCAGGTATGTCTTGTTCTTAGCTTGTGTTTTTGTTGATCTAGAAAAAAAACTACAGAAAATTATGTGGTACTCTCTCTTCTTCCAGAATTTCAGGTTACAGATATAAAATTGACTCTTTATGTAAAGTTACCACATATCTGAAGGCTTGTGTAAGGTAATAACGGTACGGTGTTCAGCTTTTTGGTTAGAGAAAATTTTATTCCCCATCTCAGTTCTTTGATGAGACTGATAAGAGAACAACTGATACAGAGTCAGACATGGAGGGGAGAGGCAAACAAGCTTTTGAACACGAAGTCATTCTTAGTGGCTGAAATAGGAGCAAAAATCCTTCAGAATTAAATATAGGTGGAGAACAATTGCTCTGAGCTTAACTTGATTATGTTCATCAATTAGGCAATTTGAAAGAAAAGGTGAGTGGACCTGTGGAGCAAAGTGGAAGTATTAACAAGGAGAGGGGTGACAATGTCAGTAACCTTCATGGCACAGAGAAAGAGAGAGATAATTATCATTTGTGGAACATTAAGGCAATATTTGTGGGTAGACAGTGAATAAACTGCAATATTCCTAAAACACATTATCAGTTTGCTTTGCCACTGCAGTTGTCACTGTAGAGCTCTGAAGGTTAGTTCTGGGCTTGTCATACTTATTTGTCCAGCTCTTCCTCCATTCAAGGCTGTGGAGTTACATATGGAACGGTTCTTTTGTGAAAAATTATTCTGCAATAATGATTAGTATTTCCATCCCTTTTATCCCTTCTCTGTTCATAGTGGTTGTCAGGAATTAGCTGAAACCATGGATAGCTTTGTTAGAGACAAAAATAATTTTAGCATGGTGTAGTTATGGCAATTTATGGCTGTCTTCTGCCTTGACTGCTCTGCGATTGCCTGCTTCCATCAGGTGGAGGATGACTTGTGGGGTATTTGATACCAGTGATGGGTTGTGCTTTAAAACCAGAACCTTCTACTGCGAGTGAATTTCTGTTGAGGTGTGACCTTCTCCTAATATGAATTGTAATATCTTGATGAGGTTTTAAGAAAAGCTGGTATATGACAATTTAGGATATTGATGTATTGGGTTATTTGTAACCTTGAGTATGTACATAATACATTTTTGAAGAAGCCACATGTCTCTTAGAGGAGTTAGGAAAGTCCCAAGAGTGTGAGAAAGGAGTATCTGCAAGGTGTCCTTAGGTTGCTCAAGTAGTTCTGTGCGCAAGTGAGGCAGTGTGTGAGAGCCTCTTTGTCCTCTGGCAATTTCTGATGTGTTTGAAGGTCTATTCCTTTTGTGGACTAGGTTTACAGGGGTTTTTTTGGTGGGTTTTTTTGCATCTTGGGTAGGCTGCTTTTGATACTATTGTTTCAGAAACTGTTAGAGGGATTAGATCATCTGTTCTTCGAAATTAATTAAATGAAACTTAGAGAGATAGCTCTCAACTTAGAAACATGTCAAAACACCTGAAGAAGGGCTTCTGCACTTGAAAACTTATGTCTTGTCACCTTTGTTAAAAATCCAATTCTATGTAGTTTGATTAAAGCTGTATTTTCAAGGAAGGGTCATCTCTTCCGCTTGCAGCTGTAGAACATCATGAGTACAGAAGAACCACTGTTAGTGAACAGAGGTATAGAAATATATTTGGATACTCAGATCTTCTCCTGAGTGTTTAGTCTTGTGCATAAGCTCAGGGAAATTTTGCATCCGGTCATCCTGACTGTAACTCATAATGCTGTCATACTGTTAGAGTGCCTGAAGAATTGCTGCATGCTGGTTGGCTTTTTGTCATTTGGGGTTTTTTTGGGGGGAGTAGGTGGGTATTTTGTTTGTTTGGGTTTTTTTAAGTTTTTGCTCAAACTGCACTTCTTCTGTCTGCACTATTCAAAATTTGAAATTCATTACATCTAGTATCTTCTATTTTCTATGCAGCTTCCCTGCTGACTCTGCTAACCAGGCTGGTGGCAAAACTGATGCTTCTTTCAATGTAACCAGACCTGTTCTACTGTGCTTTCAGTGCTTCTGCCTGTTTCCTTCATGGTGAAGAGTGAATATAATATTTTGGAGTACAGAGAAGCTTTTAAGTGTAGGCTTACATGTTGCAATGGCAGGAATCCTAGAAATAATTTGCTATCACGCAGATAAGCAGAAACACAGCAAAGTTTATCAGTGTTTCACATCAATAACCGTTGCCCAATCCTTGGCAGTACAATCACATCTCCCCAGAGTTATTGGTTGTGCAAGCTGCCTTGTGCTAGGCTGCAGAGAAGGGAATGATTAAACGCTTGTTTAATGATGTGTGAATGGAGATGTAACTATTGGCCAAGTAAATCAGTTGCCACCTAGGACTGCACATGGACTATGATGTAGAGAGGTTTTCTCATGCAGTAGGTAGAAAGTACAAATTCAGGTTAATTGCAGCTATATGCTGTAGTGTGTAAATATAGGAGGGGAAACCCCCAAAGCTACAGATGCAACAGCATAGCCTGTTTCTATCAGCTGAATAGGGACAATTTCTATTTTGTTTGTTTTGTTTAGGTGTGACTAGGAAGTCTTCCACTGTGAAGTTATAAACTTTCCTTATCTGATTTACTTGTATTGTGTTCAAGGAGATGGGATTATGTTTTGTGTAATAAACCTGATGGCTGCTAAGAAAAAATGTATATACATACAGAAATCCTTAGAAAGAGAATTAAAAAATTTATCTTCAAGAACCTAGTAGTTATCTAATAGCTTAGACCAAAGCAGTGTTAAAGTCTAGCCATTCTTGTCATCCAATCCTGGTTACTTACAATAAAAACTTGGTTTTTTGGTCTGAAGAAAGAGAACTTATTTGGGATATGTGTGGAAGAAACTGACTTTTGAAGATTTGTTAAAAAAATCATATGTATTGTAGTCACATGTAGTTGGCTATGCAAGTGAAATATTAGACATGGCAAGGGCATAAAAGCAAGCATCAAGGGGGAAGCAGAGTCTTCAATATTAGCAAAAGGCTGAAATTAGGCAAATGGAGAATTGCAACAAATGTTTATGAAAGCATTCCACAATGAGGCTGAAGTTGTGTGACTATTTAATTATAAGCAATTTTTAAATTCTGCTGAAGACTAACACTGCTGGATGTTCAGCTGGCATAAGACTTCTTCATGGTTTAAGCAAAATTTAAATAGTTGTGGTCATGATACGGACAGGATTTGAGGAACTGGGTGGGATGAAATGCTGATTTAAGTGTTCTGAGGTGGATACAATTGTTAGGGGAACAGGTTTCGTTCTCTGCTTCCATCTTCCCAGGATATCCAAATCTATCCCTCACCATTTCCTCAGAAAGCGTATTAATTAATTTTGCATCAGGCACCTGCTTACCTCCACTCCTACATTGTCTTTGTAAGCATGAGCTCTGGCACCTTTCTGTACTGCTGAGAAGATGAACAGCGTTGTTTCTTATTACAGGGAAGCAGAGAGGAAGGGCTGATCCCGCAGGGAGCTGGGGAGTAGAAAACTTTCTTGTCCCTACTTCTGCTAGAGTCTGGGGTCAGGAATTGCTTGACAGCTGCTTCTTGAGGTGAAGACTCCAGTGTATGTTAAATCCTTTCTCTTGATTAGAACAAGAGTCTCTTTTCCTTACCCTGAGGCAGATGCCCATTGGTAAGCAGGCTGGATTGGTTTATCATTTAGAGGTTGGCTGGACATTGCAATGGTGTGCTGTGCTCAGTTATATGTTGTGATTTATTGAATAAAGCAACTGAAAAATCCCACAACTTTTCTTTCCCCTGTGTCCAAATGAAGGACTCTGAATGTAAAAATAATTTTTAGCAGTGAGATCAACTGCCTTCCTTTTTGGCCCTCATAGTATACGCTCAAATGTTGCAGTGTGTTCTGTATCTCTAGCTCCCTCTGTTTCTCACACCACTGAAAAATTTTGGATTTAATAGTTGTTGGGTTTCTTGCTTCCTTTATTCAGACAAAGGCCCAATCTGCCGTGAAGGCATGTAAAATTTCTGTAACACAAAATTAAAACATCTAAAATTTGCTTTTGTTTATTTCTTGTAGTGACTTAATGAAAAGTGCTCACTGAGTTTGAGTCCAGGGATCAGCTTTGTTAGATCTTTTGTAAGTCTTTCTTGACATGTAAATTTAGCTAGAAGAATTAGCCTTTTGACAGCTCAAGAATTTATTTTTTTCATGCATACTTGCATAAGACACCTCAGATCTTTCAAGCAAGATACAAATTCATGGTCCTGACCACCTGTGGTCATTAAAGTCCTCATGGTGTTCTTTCCATGAGGAGGAGAGTTAAGGCCAATGCCCTGGCCAAACTCCAGCTAGAGCAATTACATTCTCTTCTCCTAAAAGTATCTTTGCTGTTTACAAATGGAAAATCTGGGCTTTATATTCTTCCTAAAATTACTGCTTGGTGATGCTGAGTACTACAAAAAAACTTCAGCATGAACCACAGAGGTTTAAGCTCTGGTGACTCAGACAGTCACCGTTTACTTATCTTTCTGTTGAGCTGTCCACCTTGTGCCAAACATATGCACACACACAAAAAGCTAAGAGGAGTTCTGTGTAATTCATAGTTCAAGGCTGAATCTCAGCATGTAATAAGTTTTTTCATGATGAAAACATTTCATACCTTGGAGGATTTTTGCTATTTGTCTCATGTTTCCTTACGAAGAGTTCAAAGTACTTTCATGAATGTTTGTTACTCTTCTCTGTAAAGTTTGGGTCTAATCTTTACAGCCAGAAAAGGAATAATAAATGTTGAGGAAATATTTAGATATTTTCTACTGCTACTTTGGCTGTTTTCTCTAATTCTTGTTCATGTGAACAACCATCAAAATATAATCATGGAGCACCAAACGCCATTCTTGTATGATGCTTCTATTCACCAGTACTAAGACAAAAACTGTTATTTTGTGTTTCTCACCAGTGTACTGCCTTCCACCAGCCCATTGCTATTTAGTATACAAGTATTTTGATAAGATATTTTCTGGAGGCTTACTTTTGTGAGTAGGGAAAGACATAAGGGAGGTGACAAAATTGCTTAATTCAGTACAGCTTTACATTTTAAAGGCAGGCCTGAATAAAGAGTAGATTATATTAATTTAAAATTAAATTCATATATTGAATATCTTTTGAGCTATGTAGCTAATGATAGTCACTGAAACATTTCCACAAGAGTATAGCTGTGTAGTGCTTGTGAGCAGAGAATTGGAGAGAAGTCCACATGTTGTGCTGGGATGTGCCAAGGGGAGTACAGTTTGTCTGAAGAACTTGATAAATGTTTTAGAACTCTAACCCAGTTGGTCTAGTTTGTTTTGCCGTTTTGTTAATGAATTCCCTGTACACTGTAGCCTTATAAATAAAGCCAACTTCACCATAAGCTGAAACAAGCTCTCTTTAAAATTACATACTACAATACAAAATTGAATGTAATTCACTGGGAATAATACCAAAATTTGTACCCCATGTGTATAATCAGTGGAGCCTACTGAATTGTTTGAACACTGCATCTGTTTCACTGTATTAAAAATAATTCCAATCTAAAAACAACAAAAGAAAAAGTAAGCTTTCAAATTTCAAATCATTACTGGACATATGTAATAAAAAATACACATGCCATTTCTCAGTATGATCTTGGGAAGACACGTCTTACTGCAAGATTGCAGTTTTGCTAAGTCAAACTTGAAAATCACACCACCACCAACTTTGGAAATGCAGTTTTAGCATTGTTCTATGTTCAATAATTAAATACAAAATGCAAGATGTTGCCTTCTTGACTTTCAAATCATACTTTTGCCACATTCAAAATGAAACACAACTGCAGGGTACTAATAAAAGTAGGCATGACTAGGCAAGGTAATTTCCTTCTGCATTAATCTAAAATTCTTTAAGAGTCATCAGAGTTTTATTTCACTGGTTCTGGTTTAAATGGCCAAGTTTAACAACACATTAAAACTTGCACTTGGGGGATCAATTTCAAACAAATGCTCCCTTTGCAGTTGTTCCAATATAAAGAAAAACAATCTTCTGTTCATCAGAAATTCAGTCTACTTTAAACAGCATTTGAAGGAGCCAAGTGATACTCCTGCATATTTTAATCAGGCTGGGCGCTTGATTCCTCCCTTGTTTTGTTAAGAGCAGTTTAATTTTAACAGCAAGCACTCAGGATAGCATTTCCTTTTGCCCTAAGACCCACTGAGCACAGAATGGATGAGTAGCTGTCAGGGAGCAGGTTGCAAGTAACCACAACCAAAGTCCTGCTGTGCAGTAGATCACTCATAAGCAATTTTCTTTTCTTCTAAGTGACAGTGTCTAGCTCAGATCCCTGAGAAATCAAACACACTTTTAATCTGATTTGCAAATTTACCATTCATCCCTTCTGGACTCCCTTTTGCTGGAGAGTGGTGGGATAGAAGGGACCCTAATTTAATTTCCTGAATTATGGAAAACTGAAATGGGCTCTTCTCTATGTCCAGTCTTTGTGTTGCAGAGCAGATGACCTCATTTATGCTACAGTTTAAAAAAAGCATGAGGCAAGGAAAGATGGTGTCATGCAACTCTTGTTCATTTCTGTAATCCTAATGTGGGTAAATGCATATCCTAGTCAATGGAAAGGAGGGAAAGATAACCCTGTTGTGTGATTGTGGGTGTGATCTTATGCCTTGGCATTTGGATATTGTCTAGGTAGGGAAATCAGTAGGTAAGAATGAATTATTGTGACAGTAATCACACTTTGATTTAAAGAGTTCTAGTGAAATAGTTACAACTGTTTATATGGGGTAAATATAATCACAGTCTAAACTTCTAATTTCTGAATTGTGTCATCTGATGTCTGGAAGCAATATTTGAACCAAGGAGCCAGGCATAATTAAACTTGACTTCTGTTGCTTAGTAGTATGTATATAATTTCATGTTTATGTTTATTTTTCAGTGATTTTTAGCTGATGTCAGTGTGGAAACACTCAAATATTTTGGGGGGAGAATAAAATAGCTCTTGCTGAGTCCTACATTGCCTTTTAGCCTTGACTAAGCTAATTTGGTGGCTGGTGGTGCTTGTGTGGCAGGTACCTCTGTGACAACAGTATAGCTATGCCATCATCAGAGCTGTTTCTCATAAAAAAGCATGGGGTAAAATTTACATAGCTCCTGTCCTTGGGAGAAGCTTGCAGTCTGGTCTGGGTGGCTTGTTTCTTTTCCTTCTTCAGGTTTGTCATGGATTAGTCTCTTTGCTCCAAGGCTTCCAAGTGTTGTATCTTTTATCAATCACAGACATCCCTGCTCGCCTCATGCATTCAGCTGGCTACAGGCAAAGCCTATTTATATTTTCACTAGTTTCTCATTGGTTAGTAAAGGGTCAATTTTGTAAGCAGCAAACAGGTGGCTTTATATTTCTCTCCTGGATTCCCCACCATGTTAGACATACATGTCTTTTTCTTTCTACCTCAGAAGTAGCAGAATTATAAGAAGAAAGTCCTTCAGGGTCTAGGAGATACTATTGCTAGCTATTATCTTCTATCAGAAGTATTTAATCACCATCTGTACCAGATACCTTAGTTAGCCAAAATGTGCCCATGGTCATTCCAGCTTCTTCCTTTATTCTGACAGCAGCAAGCTTTGCCTCTGCCAGCCTTGGGTGTCCATAGTAGTTGGAGCTCTTATATTTTCAGTAACTACAATAAGTCGTCAGTGATTATTTTCGGACAACTTTCAAATATGCTTATTAGGTAATTAAATTTGCAATAAATGTCACTCTGTTATGCTAATATTAAACATGCAACACTTTTCTTGTCTTTCTGTATTAAGCCTTTTCTAAACTGAAGTGTCAATAACAAATTTTTTCCAGCTGTTCTAGATCAAGAGTTATTTTTTGAGCTGTGATGTAAAAAAAAAAAAAGCATTCTCCTCATTTATACTCCATACAAAAGAAATGTAGCATCTTCAGAAGTCACTTAATTGCATTCAGGTGTCATAGTCTAGCTTCTAAAATTATTTTTCTCCATTGGTGCCACATAACATTTCGAGATACATGCTTGCATTTCTTCTGGTTTGGGCCTTTTGAATCTGTCACAATGCAACGCTAACAAGCCGTTAACATGTAAAAGAGTCTTAAATTATTAAAAGACTGTCTTGTACACAGCAAATCTACTAATTGGAAGTAATAGAGTTTCAAAAGTACATAAATCTTTCCTTTTAACCATCAATATTTCTCTTCAAATATGTTCCTGAGGATGAAATTGTTCTTATTGGGATTGGGGTGGATCAGAGCTCAGTCTTTTTAAAAGGTGTTTCTGAGGGGTTTTGTTCTTTTGGTTTCCTGGTATAGGACTCTGAGGTTATTCTTACTTTTACTTAATTCTCAGGTCTTATCTGCCAAATTCAAGAATTTAACAGTTGTTTAGAGAGAACCAGACAATATATATCACCATTTTCAGTGGTGGACTGGACAGTGTTAGATTAATAATTGAACTCTATGGTCTTAAAGGTCTTTTCCAACCTAAATCATAAAAGGGCTTGGGTTGGAAGTGACCTTAAAGATCATCTAGTTGTCTAGTCACCTAAATGAGTCTATGATTCACCAGATCCTTGCAAGTCCTGCCTGCTTCTGCCATTCCCCCTTAAATTCCTTAGTAGAAGCAGTAACAAAGAGTTATTCAAGAGTTGTTCCTTTAGCCTTTCTTACTACAGAATTTTACAGAATGGACAAAATTACTTGTCATGATAATTGGAGCTGAGTAAGCTTTCCTTGCTGAGAAGGTTGTGGTTAATAACTTCCAGGTAGTATGGAGTTAAGATGGACCTAAATAAACTTCAAAGAGTTTTCTCTGTTTCATGCATTTTTCTTGGCCCAAAAAGGGAAAGCAAAATACTTGTTCTTTTGACCATTTCTGAAAGGCAAACTTTTGCTTTACTCCATAGTTCTTAAAACAGTGCCTACTAACACGTTCTTGGTAAAGTCTGGGCTGACCCTAGTAACATGTTTTTGGCAGTGGAATTCCCTGAAGATGTAAGTCTTTCTCTGCCCTGGTGAATTTATGGACTTAAATAGCAATCATGGTACAAATTTCTTTTTAGTTGTCAGTGAGGGCTCCCTTAGGCACAAGAACACAGGTGGAAGCAGGTAACTAGGCATTTGGTAGAATGAAATAATAAAAAAGTTGTTTGCACTTGGTATTCTGTTATCCAAAATAACATTCTTTATTGCGTATGTACATTGCTGATGCTCTAGAAGACTTTTGCTGCCTAGAGTATGTAACATTGGATGCTACATGTGTTTGCTTATGAAAAGTACATATTATGACTGGAAAAGGAAGTGACCATATATCTCAAAATCGTGTTGTAATACATATGCTCAGAGAGCAGAGCTAATGTTTGTGTGCAATCTCAAGCATGAGCTCTTTCCAGCACAGCTGTAATGGCAAGTGCTGCATCCCTGTCAGTTTTCAACTTGCTCACCCAAACAGGCTCAGACATCTTTCTTGTGGCCCTTTTCATGTAACCTCATCTAAGACGATCCCTTTTTTTAAAACAAACCAACTTTGAAATTAGTATTGCAACAGAGCAAATTTCTTGAAGAAAACCAACGAGCTTGACTTGGGGAATGAAATGTCAAATTGCTAAGCCAAGCCACACTTCTGGAAGTTTGCAACACAAGTTTTGACCACACTTAAACTGGAACAGTGACAAGGTGATTACTTGCAGTCTAGATGTCTTCCTCAGGATGGGAATCAGAACATAATAGATTTTTGTGAAGAAAGGTGCTGAATACCCAACCTTACAAGATGAGCTTCAAAGAAAGCATAGTTACCAGTGCTTCAGAATTTTGTTGATTAGAAAAAAACCAAAACAAACAAAGCAAGTCCCCAACTTTTACTTCTCTTGTTGTTGTGATTACCTTACTTTGAAGTATTATGAAAATTTGTGTGAGGACATAAGCACACATTTCCAAAGGTCTTCAAATGTTTCTCTGACATAACAGAATTAACATGAAGTTAGTCAGCCACAAGGGATTTAAGGGGAGGTTTAAAGTGCTTCCAAGTCCTCTGTATAGCCCACACAGTTGTGTGTTTGGACCTGAAGGTATGTGTGCCCTTAAAGGGCACAGTATGGCTGTTATGACACTGGATGTAGAAATACCTGACACTTAGGAGTCTCATTTGTGACATGAAACATCTACTTTGACATCTCTGACAGCTAGAGATATACTGATAGCATAAACATTCAGATTTACTGATCTCTTTTATGCAGACATCTATAAGGTGGCCATCTAAATTAATCAATAAGAAATTATGATTACAAGCGATATTGAAGCACTGCATTAATTTTTCAGACCTTGAACATGTACCTCTATGTGATATTTATAATCTTAAGTTTTCTCTTGGTGTTTGATCCCAGGAGCTGTTTCTTTAGAAAAAGCATAACAGGATATTCCTTTCTTGAATGGAATTTCTGTCCGCTGGTATGGGATGTTCAGTAGAAGGAGCATCAGTCTGAGTGACAGAGACTTGAACCTACATCAGATTCAAACCCTTGTCTCCTTTTTTAGTGAGAGGCCTCACTGTTGTGCTATATCTAGGTTGCTCTTCCCCTCCTTCTTTGCAGAAAAAAAATAATAATGTTAGACCGAAGGGATCAAGCAGGACTCCTGATTGGAGCATTCTGCTAGGAATGGGAAAGCTGAGCTCTGCTTCTTTTTCCAGGTACTGCTTGTGTTTTACCCATGAAGTGTTTCATGCAAAGAATGTGAAATCTCATTCATAAAAGCAGCTTCCCAGTGGGCTGTATGAATACATGGTTGTTCAGTGTTCAAGAATAACATGCTTCTGGGTGTATTTAGAAGCAGAACAGGTGTGTATGTCTCCATAGTCCAATGAGCATTATGAAGAGATACCTGAACTGCAGACTAAAACCAATGAAGCCATAGTAGCTGTGGCTACTCTGGTTGTTCTAATCATCACATCTCAAGCAAGCTAATGTGGTTAGATTGCTTCTAGTATCTGAGAAGCCCTGGGAAACCTATGGGCTATTGCTGGCTTAAGCATAGGCTGTGCCAAAATGTAGGTACTTTGTGCTGTTTCTTACAGTCTCAGAATATTCAGCACATCTGCATTTGGCCAGAAGAAGTACTATGGGACACCTGCATGTTTTTGAAGTGAACTGGAGATCAGATAATATATTCTAGGACTCCTACAAAAATACCTGTAATGGGATGCAACTGAATCCCATTCCTGAGTGAGCTTTGGATACCTGTGGAATTAAGCAAGCATCTAGAGGCAGTACAGTTGGATTTCCAGACATGAATCTGTCCTGTCCCACACCGACCCAGCAAATATGTGTGCATGATTCCACTGAAATGGAAGAGAAAGGATAGGCTGGGATTACTAGCAGATGGCTGAGCTGTCCCCTAGGGAGGTAGGAGGTATGAATTTGAACCTTGTCAGACAGCAGAGAAAATTGATACCTCGCCACAATTTAATAACACACTTGAGTGTCTGCTCAAAAGCTCCTATTGGGAGTGTCTGAGTTGCAGAGCAGATGCTCTCCATGGTGCAACTTGCAGACTTACTCCCTGACTGTCTAAACGGAATCCTTCTGGATTTACTGTTAACTTAAGGAAGATGCCACTCCAACCTGCAGTCTGAATACAGCCACATGTGCCTAGGTGCCAGCAGGAAAAAGATCTTTGGCTTGCACTACATGTGCAGATAAAATGGTTGAATTATGATACCCGTGGAGTCCTGCTATGCTTCACCTGAATATATTCTTGTCTGTGAATATGCATACCTGGGTGGTTTACACACAGATTATACTATTTTTTTTGCCTAGACTATGCTCAACTTTCTCTACAATGTCTTTGTGCACAGAGGTAGAGGTTTTCCTCCTTTAATACTTTACTCTAAGAGAATCATAATGTAGTTTCCATTCATAGAACAAAAAAAGTTATTTTCAACATGTTGTGTGTTTTGCTCCAAACTACTCAGCTCTGAGCTCTCTGGAGGACAGTCAAATCTTTGCTACGTGTATGGAAGGGACTTTACATGACAAAGACTCCCATGTCCCTGGTGTTTGGGTGTTATTTTGAAATAGAAAGTAATATTGCAGTTGCAGTTTTTCAGTGAGAATGAGAGGAAACAATAAAGCTGCTTTGTAGATTTATGGGAAAATTAGCCTTAACAATTTAATTGTAAGCAATGGAAATTTTCTATTATGCTTTTGTACTGCAGTGACATATACAAATATAGTTTCTCAAGCTGAAATCATAGAACTTCTGTATATTCTCAGGATGCCCCCATTTCTTACTTTTTTGTTAAATCAAAGGTGGAAATTATTACGAAGTAATCTTCAAATGCTTTGTGTTTTTAGCTCCCTAGTACTGTATGAACAGCTCATTCAGGCAATAGCTATAAATACATAGTGGCAGACAAACTGTACAAATGAACTCAGAGCTATATATACATGAGAAAGAAGGTTTTGCACTGGTTAAAGTAGAAAAGGGAGCATTTTCCTGTGATATCAAAGTACAGCTTGATTGAAGATATGCACAGGCGTACAAGTACACACAATTATTGCTTGAGCTTATGAAAATGTAGCTCTTAATATCTGTTCTAACCTCCATTAGGAATATTATAGAGCTGCAGTCTGCATCTATATTGGTTATTTAGCAGTGATAGTGCATATTGTAATTGATCTAGATAAAGATGTAAAAGTAAAGCATGGCAGATGTGCTTAAACCTTATGTCCCTGTGTAGTCATATTGGCCAATGACAGCTTAATTTTTCTTTGAGATAAAATGTGCAGCTCCACATTGTAGCTTGGTATAGCTTTTAAATGCAAAATTCCTGTGCATCTTTATTTAAAGGGACAGAGTTTTTATCAAATAATACAGATAATTAAGTGCTGAAACTGAAAGCCATGTCTGAGTGAAGAATTCTGCTGATTTTGTGTGTGATTGTTTACAGATTTCGTTCTCCATTTGCTCCCAAAGAATACACTTAAACACTCAATCAATGAATAACCTACAGCAGTTTGTTGTAGATTCAATAACGGGGAATGGTGCATTGTACAAGGATAGTCAGATATACCCATAGGGAGTGTCAGTGGTCAAAATGCTTCCATTGCCAGAAGGTAGTCTGAAAATGGTCTAGAAATTCAATACAGCATTGACCCTACATTGTATACATGATCTGCAGTCAGTTTCTCAATCCTACTTGAAGTTTAAAAAACAGCCATTTTAATTCTAGGATTCAAAATATATGTATAAATATATATTCTGCATAAAACTATTTTTCTTTCTCTAAAGCTGTAAGCTTGAGGTGTTTGTGCTTGCTTTTTCTGCCTCTTTCTGTACACAACTTTCTTGTTTTGTTTTAGCACAAGCATGTTTTATGACAGTGAATTTTCTGAAACTATAGTCTCATAAAATTTATACACCCCCCCCCATTGTCAGATATCTCTACCTGACACCAAATGCCAAATGTTTTTGAAATGCATAATGATACCAAATTACAGAAAATATGTATCTTGCTAGACTTACTGAAAAGCTTTAGCTCCTGTTGACATGAAAAACTGTCTTGGATAATGAAATTCACAATTCTGTCTTTTAATGTAGAAATGTATTTAAATATCTAAAATTGAAACAAAAAACATGAATGAAATTTTAAAAATATAAATTGAAGATTATATTTCTTACACAGAATTAGAAATTATTTTTATTGTATAAAAGAAAACTAATCTTGTTTCTATCTATGCAAAATTTTAATCTCTGCTTTTGGTTTGAATTTATATTTTTTAGAGTGGGAGTAATAATTTTCTTAATAATCCTGCCTGGTACCCTGCATACTCCCTATACCCAAATGGATCCTATGCTACAACTTCTTGGATGGAACAAAACCTTCCTGCTAATTGACACATGACCTTGCTCCAATCTACTGGCCACTGGTAAGTCAGACACTTTGTGCAGTGTTTCTTATTTTCTAAACAGCCAGTGAACGTCTGGCTAAACTAAAGCAAATGTCTCTTGCATTGCCCTGTGCCTCAGACTGCTTCATATTGAAGTAAGCATTGCTACTAAATACTTAGAAAAAGTCATGGCACTTAGTGCCTTGAGTTATGCACATGACAATAAAGTGAGATTACACCACTTGAGATTTTTTATGTTGGGATTCATACAGTGTCATGCGCTGGCTTTCAGGAATGAGCACATAGCTCTAACATTTGCTTCCCAAATGGAAGCTTAATTGTTCTATTAAAATATCAGCCATCAGCTTTTTGGTTCAACTAAAATTTTTAACATGACCTTCCTCCCTTGAGGTTGTTTGTATGATAAAATATTTCAACTGTATCTTATTTAAGAGACACAAATGTTTCATAAAGCCTTTCAGGTTTTTTTTTCTGAAGCCTAGAAGTGTTTTATTTTGCCAGCTGTCTATGAAAGTTCAGTGCATAAAATGTTAGGAGCCTGACTTTTTTCTGTCATGTATATCTTTGAAAAATTGGTTTATGGTGAGTCATACATCATGTATCTAAGACATATGGGAATAGTTAAAGATTAAGGTAAATAGACAAATTGAACTGCTTTAAATCATTTTTCCCTGTTTCACTTTTATGAAAGAGTTTATGAACAAAAGTTGACATTAAGCAATCACAATAGGCTATTCTATATATTTTAGACAGTAGTAAAGACTTTAGTGTCAGAAAGTGTTGCATCACTGAAGCTTATATCAATTTGATTGGTGTCCAAGTTTTAAAAATGTTACTTTGTCAAGTCGTAACCTTTTCTGAGTCTTTCATTTGTCATTGTTTTGATGATTATATCTTAAGAAAAAAAAAAAGAAAAATGTTCTGTGCATCAGGAATCATATCATAGTTCATAAGGCTTATCAATTTTTTGGATAAAATTAATATTTGTTGTCTTATGTAGTATGATTTCTTGGACGTTTTGGTGTAAAGGTTTCATTTTAAACACGAAGATTAGCAATTTCACTCAAGAAAAGATTGTTAGAAATGTATTTTAATGAAATGTCAGAACACAGTTTGGCTTGAAAAGTCCTATATGAGAAGACTTATTCACACATAGCCACAATACTCTTGCTGTTATTGACAATAGTATTGCTGTGAGCTGAGGGCTTCCAGATCAAAAGTGTCAGTTGAGGAAGCAACGTAATTCAGAGGATAAACTTGATATAAGCAGACGAGTATTTTTGTTCTTGTCTTGAATGGTCCAATAAAATGTGTCTATTCTATAGACACAGAATAACTAAGAGGGAATGGAACTGTTTTGCCTATTTATGTTCTTTGAGTCTTTGTCAGGAACTAAAGAATAGAGAAATAGGAGTTTACACTAAAAATGCCATCCATGGTTTAAAGTGTTGTTTCCTTTATGCTGTGATTTCAGAGCAATTACTTGTGTTGTCATTCTGAAGGTGCTGGGAGCTAGGGTGTGTGTTCAAGATGTTGCCAAGATGAATTGGCCATGTCTAAATATTTCTGTTTACTTACACGAAGCTTTAGGGAGCAAACAACCAAACTACCAGTATTTTATTGTATTCAGATCCTTAGGGGAAACTTAGCCAAGTGATCGTCAATGAAAACACCATTTCTTCAAAAATGTCAGCTAAACATAATGATTGTTGTCATGTTTTAAAACTATTGTGGATAATGTGTCTACATAGCTACATGAAGTTTTACTCCTTCCAAGTACTTACTTGTTAGTTGGTTGTAGACAGATCACTGCTACCCATAATTTGCAGGCCTTAGGTTTTTACTGGTTTAGTACTACTCTTGTAACTATTAGCTAATTGGTTTTATTTTTGCTGTGCAGTAATATACAACACCAATTTCTCTGATTGTGTTAGAAATTGGTGGTTTATATCAATCTGTCTGTATATAAGCCAAAAATGTTCCGGAATATCTATTCTTTTGCAAAATTTAATTTTATTTCCAATACAGATGAGGGACACAAACATAGAAACAAAATAAAATTTAATGCCAGGAATATTCTTTTCTCTAGCAAGGTAATAATGCTGGTTTGTAGCTATTTTTAATGGGCCACTTCTTGTTTTGCATTAGAGGATGTATTTGGACTGTTTCTGTATACTATGTAAGAACCAGACACAGATTATTTTCAGTACTATGGGTATCAGGGCAGCTTTTAGCCTCTGTGGTAGGAAAGTGTTATTTCCTGATTTATATCACTATCTTCCCTGTCTATAGAATTAGCTAAGAATAGGGCAACTGAACAAAACCCTACAATATATAAAAAAATTCGTTGGCGAGTTATATTCCTTAAATTAAACAGAGAAATGACCATTTACTTTTCTAGATGAATTTGTATAATAAACTCAATTATTGAATTACATTGCAATGTTTTACGTTAAAAAGATTTATTAGGAGGATTTTTTGGTAAGGCAGCTTCTCAACCTCTTTTTATTAGTATTGCCTATGGAAAGAGTTCGGGTATGCTCAGCCTGACACCCAAATGCTGCTCAGTATAGGCGAGGGAGCTTTGACATTTCAATCACAAGAGGGAGCTGTTGGAGCTAAAACTACCAGAAATGCGCACTTACCCATTGCCGTTTTAATCGATACTGCTCAGTTCTAAATATTTAATGAAATACATTAACAATTATTAGTTTCCGCCATCACACCCTATGACTACCACTGACATGCATTTTCTAAGAGATGTTTGAAAACAATAATTAAAGTGAATAAACCTATACATTGGCAGTAATATATTTGGTGTGTGTGTGGGAACAACAGCCAATCTTTTCCCCCTCTGTTGGTGACAAGCTTAAATCTGTTTCAAAGCAAATAGTCTTGTCAAGTAGTGAAACATGACTTTCGTTATAGAAACCATTGTTATTAATTTATGTTGTTGCATATCAGAAGTCTGCGGGTCCAACTTTTCTAGTGCCTCTGGTAGGAAATTGACTGCACACATGAATGTCGTGTGGTAAAGAATGTCAGTTTATATGAAAATTGAAGAATTATCTGTTTTCCCCCTCCAGTTATGCACAAAGACATTATTGTCAGTTGCCTTTCTTAGGCCTTCCCTGCAGGCATGATCAGACTCAAGCAGACAGCTATTTTCCTTTAATTTTCCACAGCAAGTCAGTAATGCTTATGATTATTGTGAAGTCAGGAAAAGTTTAGTTTCATCAAGTGACATGTAGTGTTGCAATTAGTTACTTAAGCACTTCTTATAAAATTTTCTGGTATGGTATCTGGCTTGTCAGATGCAGCTAAATATTAGCATCTCGTATTAAACAGGAGGGTAAAAACTCCTAGCAGAAAGCGCAGCTGACAGCTCTCAACATGAGCTGAATGATCACTCACAATTGTAATCGATTCTGTAAGTACTGAACACAAACCCCCAGGCAATTGAGGAAAATAGGATGATGAAGGACTGCAAACTAATACGTTACACATCTTCATTGATTAGTCATTGATTAACCATTATTTTTCTGAATGACAAACAGCTAGTGGTAAAGTAACTGAAGCTGATGATTTATTTACATGTTAGACAGAAGATGACTTCTTTATTCAGCTGATCGTGAGCTAATGTGAAATCAGAAGACAGCAACAGTTTAAGTATTAAAGCAGGGTTTTAATCTTTTTTTTAAATTTTTTTTTTACATTTTTTTTGTGGCAGCATTGCAAGATTCCAAATGTTTTTACTGGGAAGAAATTTAACTAGACTTTCAAGCAGCACGTAAAATTCAAATGTGAACTGTCTACATGGTACCTGTAGTATAACTACATTTAAAGAGATCATTTTATAGACTTGGTATTTACAAGAATATTGATCAGTGTTTATTGAACTTTTAATTTAATTCTCTGTTTTGTCCAATGCCTTATTGGGAATTAAACACAGCTGCAGAAATGGCAGAATAATAGTTTGCAATAATACCCACTGTCTTTATTATTCTGAAAATACCTCCAAACCCTAGCTTTGAACACCCCATGGAATTAGGAAACACATAATTAGGAAACAGTCTATGCATTTGGAGATCAGTTTTTTCTTTAATACATATCAAACATCTAATTATAATCAGCTTCTACCAATACAGTATGAAGTAAAACTGATTGCATTGGAAGGTGTTGGGGGATGGGGGTTGGACTGAGATTTCTGCCAGTCCACTGGACTTGTGTTAAAGGTCCATCTGACATTTCACTTTTTTTTTTTTTTTAATTTTACTTCTCTGAAAAGGTAAGAAATCTATTCCTAGTGAATACTTAAATCAGTTTAAGAAAAGAGGCCTATGATACTCTGTTTGAGAGATTCCCTGGTACAGTCTACTTCAGCTATGAAAGTATTGTGGACACTGCCTGTTATTTATTAGTGATGAATCATTAGAAATCTTCACTTTCATATATCATAGCACTAATTGTGATGAGCTTTTTGTAAGAATGTGGGTATGTTTCTTCATAGGAATTCTGTTCCAAATTAACAGTAATCAATGTGTGCTTAATCTAGAGTGCTAGTTATCTGTGATGTGTATTAACAAGTTATCAGAGAGACTTTCAGTGAAATATGTGTGCTTTCAGGAAACATGAATGTAGAATAACTATTTAATGGAAATTCATCACCATTGCTAGATTTAAAGGTTAATTATTGTATCACATAAATTAAGGAAAGAAAGACTGCAGTATACCACAGTTCTGATGTTGAAGTGCAAATGTGCTTGATGCTACCTCTAATAACTGTTCCATTACTAGAAATACATTTGTGCAATTCTGTTGTCTTCTGGTTTTAATGGTTTTCTAAATCTGTAAACGAATACATGAAAATAGCACTACACACTTGGCCAACTGTTTAGACATCAAATTCCCTCCCCCTTTTTATGGTGAAAGCTTATCATACAATTTTATCTTCTGTATGTGGCTTTACGAGAGGCTTACTTACAAGTGGATAGCAACTGATATCCAGCTGGTATCTTCTGGGCATGTTAAGTATAAACCGCTGCTAAACTTCTAGCTTTATGTTGAAATACTTGTCAGCTGGAACTAAGCATGATCTTATTCAAGGTTTGAGCATTTTTTACACTTATAAAAATAAACCCCCATGCTCTTTGTGTTCAGGTTTGTAACTTGCTTGCAAAACATCTCTGAGATAGTGAGGAATTTATGCTATTAGTACTTTTGACTCTCTGCCACCAAAGTTGAGCTAATTTGCCTCTTGGTACATTCAGTTGTCCCTTAGTTTCAGCACTGGGTTGTACTGGGTGGCAGAAGCATTTTAGCAGGCACTAAGTTGCTGCATGCTAGACAGTTCCATGTTATGAGCCCTGAAATGATGGTACATATCCATTTGACACGTCTTAATTATAAATCTCTACCTCCTCATGGCTAATCAGCCCTGTGCATTTCTGGGGAACCTGCAGCACTCCTGCCCTCCCAAGCACTGCCTCATGCTGCACAATGAGCATTCACAACTGAACACTGCTGATTGCTTTAACAAGTCTGAAAAATAACAAAAGAAAAATTGCTTTTGCAGTAAAACCACAGGGAAAAGCCTCTAAGACAAGGCATGAAAATAGTTCTGTTCCTGTTATATGTGCATTTTGAATAAGTATTTCTGGTTCTTTGCATAAAAAGTGAGTAAGAAATCCAATGAATTCTTACAGAATTTTGTGTGTCATACTCTGTTTGTGTTACCCATTTAAATTGCCAATTAAGGGCACTATTCGCATGAGCAAGAATTTGATGTGGCCTACTATGTAATGCTGGTACATACTTTGTAATTGAAGACAAGAAAGAAGTATTTTGGATTTTCCTTCTCATTCTTATGAGTCCAGATATGTTATCACAGCTACACATGGGGTCGAATATGCCGTGGTGTCTTCAAGCATATTTAATATCTTTAAATTTTTAAATGAAAATGTAGCTGTCAATTTTAAACTAATTTGGATGGACAGCAATAAAATGCAAACCTCACTTCACATTAGAATTTTCAGTGAGGATTTCTAATGGAAAGTAATTGCTGACAATAGGAAATGACAAATTACTAATTACTTAGTTCAATTAGACTTTTGTGCCTTTGGTCCTAAGTGCCAAGCATACAGCAAATCTTGCACTTTTATAACAATTAATGACACTAAAACTATTTAAACTGCCAACAGATGTGAGTAAGAAGACATGAATTGAAACTTACTTAATTTACATACTATCCCAATTTTATATCAAGTAAAGGGTGTTTAATTTTTATGTTACAATTAAATATCACTGGCATAGTGTAATTTCTGCAGAACTTCTTAGAATAAAATAGTTTTGCTGAAATACTAGTGCTAATGCTTTTTTTCCTCTTATCACAGCACTATTTATCTTGAAGTGTTCCTAAAATATATAGAGGCAGTGAATGGAATATAATTTTTTCTTGAAGCTTGTGCTTCCTGAAGAATTTTTCTGAAGTGCGATGTAAAATTGCATCAACCTGACTAATGTGATGTAAGATTTCAAATTCTGCTTCTTATTTATGGGTGAATGTAAAACCTCATCCTGTGTATAGCATTCAGAAGCAGTCAAACATTTCATGTATTTGGTTCTCAGTCTTTAATAAAGCTCTTCCAGAATTCATGTGTTAGATATTTTAAAAAATTTTTTTCTATGCTGACTTATGCCATTTTTAGCAAAGCATTGAGTCTTCATTCTTTCTCACATATTGCAGTTTAACTCTTGTATTGCATCAGGTATGTTTCTACTGAATATGAATAGTGGCAAACCATAAATTGATTGCAATACTTTCTGTGTAGTCATTAATATATTAATGCAGAAGTATGTCTTCTCTCTGAAGTTTACCATAATTTCTCCACCTCAAAAACTTCTAATGTTGGATACCTAGCACTGAACCACCAAACAAACCTTTTGTGTCTTAGGAACTGCTCCTTCTTCTCAATGTATTCCATGTGATTGTTACAACTTCTTGAAGTGTTTAACAGTTCTGAGGACTTGCCACTTCTGTTTGAATATATGAATACCTAACTTTGGAAATGTTGCCCAGTAATATATTATTAGTCAACAAAAGAAGGAAAATATACTAAATTGTGAAGCTATAAATCCAACAGTCTGTTTGACTTTATAGATGATTTTGCAAAGGCCTGTTTCTGATTTCTTTGCTTAGGCAAAACAAAAAGTACGCAAAAGGCAACACTTAAATGAATTCATTATTCTAATAGTAATTTATGATTACTTAATTTTCCAGAGCAATCTTCCTGTCCTTTTGTTTTGTAGCAAGATATAAAACAGTAGAGGGTATTGTAGCAATGGGTCTTCTGCTGAAAAAGAGAGAAGATAATATGCTTAATATGGGAATAGAAATAGGAATGTCTTTATAAAATATAAATGAGAAGGCTACAAGAAAATTAATATGTAGAACCCAAATCAGGAAAGGTTTATAGAAGTGCCTACATTTAGTTTAAAAGAGTTGTCTCGAAAAAGAATGTGCTTAGTAAGGTGCATTGTGCAGGTGTGTAATTTTGGTTTACAAAAGAATATAAGTACTGATAATGTTACAAGAATCATAATGCAGCATACTTCAGACAGACCAAGTATGAGACTGAATATACAATTATGGCATTTCTTCCTCAGAATTCTTCCTCTAAGGTCTTGACAAATGACTGCCAATTGATCATCACTTTCCTTAGTCTTCTTACACTGTATGTAGTACTGCAAACAAAATAATATAATAAAATTCTCCTTGATTTGAAACATTAGATGCCAGAAAAGCTGAACTGAATAGATGTAGGGGGTGTATGTTACACATGAAGGTTATAACCATACAACTACATATTTGAAGAACTAACTCTTCACCTGGATTAGGTTACTGCAGTTTTGCTAGGTGAGATGCTTCAATCTACATCCCTTAAGTGTATCAATTTCTGCTAGGCTTAACTGTGCTATAATCCTCTAAAAAGCAACCATCTAGTATATGCAGTCTGTGAAACTCCTGACAAAAGGATTTCTCTAAATGCATATCCCCAAATGCATTTCCCTCAGAGATTGTCTTGGTTTTGTGGTTGTGAGGTTGTTTTTTTTTTTATTTTTTTTTTTTAGTGTTTTAATTGTATTTGATTTCTAATTTCCAGTAATTAGGGCAATTATACTATTACTTCAGAACAAACAAAGCTGCTAGCTGAATTGAATTGCCAGCAGTAGTTTAGGACAAACCTATGTTGTTTCACCACAGCTGTAGTTTTCTCTTCCCAAAAGCTCAGTGAACTTTAGAGCTAGAAATACAAGAGAGACCATACCTCATAATAGAGGAGAAAGGAAAACTGTAGGCAGGGGGTAGGAAGCCTGGGCAGGGACAGAGGAAAGAAAGAGTTTCACAAATCAGAAAGGGAAAAAAAATGGCATTGGTATTGTACTTAGACAGAGATAATGTGGAAAAGAGGTGAGAGCGGGGACAGAAGTATACCTGAAGCAAGAAGGACAGGAAAGAAAAAAAAAGGAAAACCCTAAAGTGGCCTAATTAGAAGAAAAAAGGAGAGAGACAGATGATGGGGGGGAAGCAAAAGAAGGGTCAAAGGTAGCAGGCAAAAAAATATAATGAAGCTAAGGAAAATTAGCAGGACAGATATAAAGCTAAGAATATGGTGTCTTCATGCCACAATGAATCATGAGAGTAGAATGTTTAGGCTGATTTAATCATCTGCAGAGTGTATAATTTCCTTTATAACTCCATCATAATTATTGAGGCACTGCCAACCGATGAAATACACAGTTCTCGATTGTTTGGTCTACTGAGGAAAATGAGGAAAAGGACAAAAGGCAGGAATACAAATCTATTTGTGTTTAATTGTAGTTTGGATGAAATGTATGGATATATGCATATATACAATCGAAGAGATACCTGTATCTCTAGTGATACATTAGTGTGGAAGCTAGATTACTAATGACAGTGTGGTGTCAACTATAAAGAACTGAGAGAATAATAATTTACTTCAGTGGCAACGTATTGTTTCAGTAATAGAATATACTGGGTAAAGTTCAGCTTCTAAAAGGGACTAATACCATTATTATTGTAAGTATTTCCTTTAGCAAAATATTATTTTTTTCATAATAAAAAAGTATTTTTATAGGAATTGGGAAGCACAAACACTAAGAGTCCTTTAGGATTTAATAAGAAAATACAGACCATTCAAAATTGCCATATTGTCTTTGTGCCTGTGGCCCAGAATATTTCAAAATTACATTTGTCATTAGAGAAACTCTTAGTTGTCTGACGTGATTATGCTGATGTACTTTTCTCCAAAGTGAAAACAATATGAATGGATTTGTACTGTGCCCCCTTGCACATAATTTTCTGTTATCATAGCAGTGAAAACTAACAGTACAGGATGATGCTGTAAATATTTTCTAGCATATGGAAGTAACTATGCTGCTAGTCTAATAGTTGGCTTATTATTCTTTGTCATGGAAATTATGCAATTCCATTTTTTTTTTAAGTCCAATGACTCTTAACCAGAACAAGTCTACTGAAAATTTTTGCTAGAAGTTCTCATCCCTTTTTTTAAAATTTTTATTTTTATTAAATTACAGAGGTTCTACTATTCTAGTGATTCTGAACAGGTAAACAAACTGCCTTACCACCACAATCACCCACCTATTTTTTTTAAAAGAGGAAATCTGGAGTGCAAAAAGAAAAATTGGTATAATTTAGAACTAAGACTCTGATTCAGCAAAAATCAACTTGACTTGTGCACTGGGCAAGGCCGCTGAAGTCCTGGACAATTGCTTTTCATAGCTACACATGCAGTGGAAGACAGATTGCTGTTTTGCTAAGCAGGTCCAACCATTTTAAATATGCTTACATAAAATGTTTGTTTAGCATTAAATAGTAGTCCATTATTAGGAACAGACTGTTTTTCTTCTTCAGACTGACAGTTGTCTTATATTTGTATTTGTGAGATCTGTCAATTAGATTTTTTTAATGAATTGAAACTTTATAAGACTGTGTGCATTTGTTTTAAAAATTACCTTAAAGGAGACATTTTTCAGAAAATAAGAGCAACTACAAAGTGAAAACATGAAAATAGGGCAAAATGTGGTATATTTTACAGCTATAGTAAGGATAAAGCAATGCCATAAGTGGAAGTTAAAACTGCATATATAACTCAGAGTATAGCAATTGCTCCTTTGAAAGAACTGTGATGGAGAATAATAGTAAAGAGAATAACAATCAACTGGAACAAATAGGCTATGTAGAGATATTTTTTGAATTGATAGGTTTTAGAGGGATGCTTTTTCCTTTTCTGAATAAGGTAGAGGAAGAGAAGGAAACTATTAAACTTAGTTATGGCTAATCGCTGGAAGCAGGTGTACCAATAAAATCAGAGAAAATGGATTTAGATACTTTGTAGTGGATGTGCTGCTGTTGTAGACAAAGTGTATAAGGCCAAATGCCTTTTTAAGAAAACAGAGTATAAAATATATTAGTGCATGCAGAAGGTTATAGATATTTTAATACATGCATGTATTAAATGTATGTCTTCATGCATCTATCTTGACTGACTAGACTGTAGCTGAGAGCTAAAACAGAGATACCTGATTTTTGGCCTATTGTACAGCACTGACCCTTGGAAATGAAGTGCTTTAAGTACATAAATGTCATTTATATTGGCAAATGTCTGGAGTGGTTGTGACTAAAATTTTACCTCAATACTATAGTACTGGAGAAAGAAGCTAATGACTGTTGGAAAACAAACTAAGAAAATGTGCTTTGAAGTCAGTCATCCACAAAAGTTAAGGTCAGGTTTCTGCTTGACAATGCCTGTTTTGGCAAAATAAAGCAAAATCGAAACTCATACACTCTTCCTAATTTTTTTTTTCATTAATTATCAGGGGCCATACAGATATGAATAGGAAATGATCTCTCTCATTTCAGGTTCTTGAAGACCTGTTATTGCCAGACTAAAGCAGTCAAAAATCAGTTATTTCTAAAACCATGAACTTGTCTAATCTTGTGACTTTTGTGGTAATGTGTTCTTCTTCAGTTTTAATTTTCCAAGTTCATATTACCCGGTCTTTTTCCTTTATTTTTTTAAGCTAAAATGGAGTGTAGAAGCAGAATTTTTACAAAAAAAACCCTCAGTCTGTTTTAAGAGCTTAATGCTAGGAGCACTGGACATAGCAAAGCTGTAAGTCTTTGCTTCTTGATGTGGCATATACTGTAATTCATCATGAGGAAGTAAGAGTGAGTAAAGCTTCTTAAGTCTGGGCTGTGCTTTTCTAAAGAGCATTGCCTACTGACACCTCAGAGAGGTGGAATCAGCTGTCAGGCTGTCTCAGAGCCTCATGGCCCTACCAGAAAAATGGATTTGTGTGGCATTAAGTTGTTCTTGCCCCCATTAGGTTGCATCAGTACTGCAGCCAAAAACTGCTTTTAAACTTCTCTTGTGTTTGATCCCCTGACTTACGTTCTCTCACTGTTGTAAATTGCTTCTTTGGGGGAAGGAGAGGGGCTGGCCACGTCTGTATTGTAGCTCTTAGTAACAGGTATGTTCCACTTCTTTCAGGGATGATTTGACTTTTTTCTTTTCTTGAAAAGAAGTCTCATACAGTGTCTTTTTTTTCTTTGTTTTGTTTGTACTAATTAGTAGATTTAAAAATGGCTGATAACTTTAATTGCAGAGAGTGGGTATGCTTTTGTTTTTTTAATTTGCAAAAAATCTAATCATTGGCAGACAGACATGCTACTTCACCTGACTTTATTTGCTACAACTTGATGTCAGGTTCTGGTCTTCATTATGCTAGGTAAGCCTAATGCAAGTCTTCTGTCATCCATTGTCCCTGGGGATTTAACATGGGAACAATAAGGCAGAGCTGAGAAAGAATTAGGCCCTTACCCTGAGGTAGTGAGCGCATGGTATCTGTCACCATGTCCTGCTACTTACCCAAGTCTCATGGGCCTTGGTAGAAAGAAGCAGCTTCTGGTTCCTGAGTTTCCTCCTCTTCCTTCTCTTTCCACCTTCATCTTTCCTTCCAAAAATCTCTGCATTCTTTCAGTATAAATACAACTTAAAGATAAATCTCCGTTGCTTTTCATCATCTATTATTTTCCCTAGGTGTATTCAACTGTTTTATTTTGCTGGGAAGGGTTAGCTCATGATAGGGCAGTGTGTCTGCACATTCCAACCAAAATGATTCTATTATTGTACAAAAAGTAGAGAGATGTCAAGGGCTTATATTAGGCTGCAAAGAGAAGGATCTATTATGCTCCCATGTTGAGAAGTACAACTTTGTCAAATATTTTTTACTCTCAAAGGTGAGATAGCTTTAGGACCCACAGTCTGTCACTGCTATCTACCTTTAGTACAGAGGAGTGTGAGTGCTGGTACACACCAAGCCTGGGGGAAAGAAGCTCTGTAACTCAGTGTGGTACAAGCAGTCTTTTCAGTTTTTCCAGATTCTTGCTTAGTCATGAAAGGTAACTTAACACTGACTTTAGTACGATCCACAGGGTTTTGGCAGTAGTCTATTGATTTTTGTGTTTTATTTTTTATTTACCTCTCTGAATTCCATATGGCTTTTGATTTAGTTGTACTGGAAAAGGACAAAGAAAAATCCCACTCTGGTATGTCAAAAACTACACTTTGACTCAATAGGGAATGATAAGGGGTGAGAGACATTTTTCTATGGGCCTACAGAACACTGTAGCTGTTTCAATAATTCACAAAACCACTGGTGTTTATAAACCATTGTCTTGTACTAGGACACAGAGTGTACACAACTGCAACAAAAGAACAGATCCTGCTCCCATAACTGACTGTCTCCCCATTTACCTATTACAGTTAGAGAGTGCCTTTATTTATTGATCATTTCATTCATCTAGCTTATATTAATGTTAACACTGAAAAAGAATGTGGGTTTTTTTCCCCCCTCCTTCCTGAGCAGGCTCATTTTCTTTCAGGACTTGTTGTCCTTCCTCTGTTACTGAAACAGCTTTCAGTTTCCAGGCTACCTAGCTGAAAGACTGTTTGTGGCTATAAAAGAGCCAAACCAGGGCTCAGTACATGGATCTGAGGAGGATTACTAAGGATTCTAGGGCATTTCGCTTCTGTCCAAAATTACTTTAAGGCATTGGTGTCAGATAGCTTGGCTGTGTCTGATGGATCAAGGGGACGGAGTGAGAGTGAGAAAGAGAGGTGAAAGGGATAAGGAATGGATTGAGGACAAAAGGAAGATCAGAAAGCAGTCTGGGTAGTGAAGTGAGAGACAGGAACAATATCTTACTTGTGAACTTCTATTTCTAACTCTTTGAATACCAAAGGCAATCGAGAGCATTTCTTCAGACATATTGACACAAGCTGGAGACAGGTGGCTGGCTTTAAAATTCATTGCTGATTGTGAATCATCTATGTAATTTTAAAATATCTGTATTTGACAGTCTTTAAAAGTAGGAAGGTGTACATACTTACTGTGAGTCATAAATAAAAATGAACCAAGTGTTTTCCACTGTGGGACAATTTTTTTTCAATTTCATTCATTTTGACAATTTCTGGCAGTAGCTGTTCAAGAAACATTCAAACCCACGATAAGCAGTGTTGGAGGTCAGGACTGCAGTGTGTTTGCAGAGCAGTGTGTGAAGAGAAGCACCCTGACTGTGGTGCACATAGCCGTGGGTGCTGAACAGGCTGCCTGCCATGAGCCCCAGTACCTGGCATGCTCTGTGCCTGGCACTGGGCACGTCTGGGAAGCTCCTACCAGTGCATCTGCACTGTAATGCTGATATCTGAGTCTCACTTGTTAGCTTTGATTGCCAGTATCTAGCACCGTGGCCTTTGGGACATGATGCATAATTCTCTGGGGTTTCTGCAGAAGTAGGACTTAGAGTAATTTTGCAAAGGCACAAGCATCAGCCCCTCTTCTTATTTATTCAAATAAAACCAAGACACACCTGTTCCAGTATTAGTGTGCATGCACTGGTTTATAGCCATTTGGCTATAAATGTGTGAAGTATGACTGGTTTCCATATCTCATTGTCCAACTATGGATATACAGTCAGAAGAGAAGGTACATTTTTGTCTAGGCACAAGAAAGACTTTTTATGGATCTACAGGTGCTACTTAATCTCTGGTTTACCTGGGACAGAGAGTGATGGTGATAGTCATGAGGGGTGGCAAGAAGAGCATAGTTATATCTAACTATTTTTAGTGCTTAGATACCAGGGTCACTTAGAAATACCTACCAGGTGTAGATAGAGTGAGACAACAAGAACCAGTCTCTTAGATAGGAGTGTTTACAGCACGCTGGGGAAAGGAATGTGAACTTTGATATGGGGGGCCAGATTTTGTCCTCGTGTCTTTTGGATTTGGTCTGGATATTTACTATGTGTATTTTGCTAATTGAACTCAGACGTGTATAGTTTTCCCCTCCTCTGTCTGTCTATAATCCTATCCCTTTCCTAATCTTCTGTGCTAGAAAGCATGGCAGAGATATTGGTATTGTAGGAGTTTTACTTCATTCTGCAACTTTCAGTGTTTTGTCTGAAATGTATGAAGTTACTGTGCAATCCAGAATTTTTGTTTGTACAAGATGATGATATAAAACACATGTGAAGTTTTGAAGAACAACTTCTATTTTTAGCCAGTAAGATAACACTGGGGCAATTGGCAAACTATACAGAACAGTAGACCAAAATTATGTTATCTGCACTTATAAGAATGTGTAAAGTGATAAATAAGTCTTGGTGGAAAATAATGAAGATACCAGTAAACCTTTCATAAGTAAATTGTCATTTCCAGTGAAGGCCTGATGATCCAAATTCGGGTCACATTTGACTCATAGCTACAGAAAATGCATCTGAATTGGATTTTACGGAGGGGGGAAACCCCCACAAGAGTCTCTGAAACATTGTAAAACTCTATCTTGAGATAGATATATATATCAGCAAAAATTACATGTGTACATATTGTTGTATGTTCTTGTGTTTGGGTGATTTACCAGCAAAGAATTGGGAACAAAGTGATAAACAAAGCTGTGTATAGAGTATTTTTTAAGCTTTTATTTCTTGTTGTTTAGTTCCTTATATTTGGTCAAACTGCAGTTTCATTGCTGGATAATATGGTAAAAAGATTCATTTTAAGGGTTACCTAACATTGGTGGTGTTGATGAATAGTTGCAATTAATACATTCCCTTAATTAGTCTGATACCCAGAAGATGCACCTGGCAGGTCATTTTAATACTACAATTGATTTATTGCTGCTAGAAATGATTTTACCAGCTATCTTCAGAGAGCACAATTAGAGAGGATTTCATTTTTTTATGCATTTTCACTGAGGAATAAACATAAAAGGTCTATGTAATTCAGAACAAAGCAGCTATAATGTACTAATGGTTTATGGATTTTATTAATATTCAGCTAACATTAGAGGCAATTTTAGAGAATAGCAACCTATTTTCTATATGAAGTATTCCATTTTTGGTATGAGAGTGCTTTATTTAAAAAACAAAATCAAACCATGATATTTTAAATGAGTTACTATTAACATGTATGGGAAATCTTATAAATGGTGTAACTAAGAATGTATTGATAGATGTGTTTGTCTATGTGTTGTGCTGCATGTGGTGTATGCCTCAGATGCATTGAGATTTAGGAAATGCTATAAATTATGTATATGTATTATATTTTTGAATCATGATGAAGTCCCTTTAAACAAAGAAATGCTTTTCTGAGGTTACTATAATGATGTAACTGAATCAATGTCAGCTTAGACTGTCATAGAAGTATCAACTTCTGCTTTCGTATTTCTAAATCTGCTGTTAAAATTGATCTTGAAATTAGCTTGTTCTGCTTTTTTTTTCTCCTCACCTTACTGTATTTTGCTCCATTTCTAGTGCTGCAGCAGACAGCATGGCTGCCTTTTGTTAGCCTCTCTGTGTACTAAAATCACTGCCACTACTGTGGAAGCATGCAGCAGGCTCTCTTTCTACATCATAGAACAAAAGTTTGTTTCTCCAGTAACTAATTCCTAAGTTTCTTCAAAGCTACTTTTTTTCATCTAAGTAACAAAGTGTCTTCCTTGATGGACTGAAGGGTGGGGATGCACACACACAACAGTTCAGGGTTTGGACTGTATGTCGCTTGTATGCCCAAAGTATTAAATAAAATCATGGGAAATTTGTTCATGCAGCAAATGCAGAGTTGCCGTTTATGTTTTAGGCTAATCTAGATTCATCTAAGCTTTGTCTGTCTTCCAAACATCTTTGGCTCTCCCTGGGACTCAAAGGGCTAAACCTGATACGCAGAGTGCATCTCCATAATCCTTAACACAGGGTTAGGGTGTGTGGACACAAACTGTTATCTCAGCCTTGGCATCTTGAATTGAGGGATCTGGATTTGGATACAAGGTTCTTTTTTTTTATCAAGTTAGAGCACTAGTAGAATAACTCTTGACCTTGCAATAAACATGCAAGAAAATAATTATAGTTCAGTATTTATGTGTGGTATTTAGCCTGGTGTGTTATTTTACATCACTCCAGAGTGCATACAAAGTGCCATATAAAACAAATAAGAAAACATCCCCCTTCACCTTTGAATCATATGATCTATTTTCAATGTGACCTAAAAAATGGCATAGAGCTCTAAAATCAAGTAGGAAATTGTTGCTAAACAAGGGTGTTATTTATAGCACAGTTAAGACCTGGTTTAAGTCTCCCTGAAGTCAAGGTCCAAGTCTGGGATCTCTGCTGTGAGAAGATGTAGCATGATGGAAATTTTCTCTTATTATGACTAAAATGTTCTGGGCATGTACATGTGTTATTCCTAACTAGAGGTACTAGTGATTCTGTGAAGAGTGCTTGACCAAGAATCTCTTAGCAGCTTTGCAGACAAGCTGTCTTGAGGGCCAGGCAAATACAGTGGGTGAAATGGGAGGGCTTGGTAGCAATGTCAGTTGGAACAGCTCATAAGTGAAGTAAGAGGGCAATTTGGTGGTGACAGTAAAAATGTGACAGCAAGAGATTGTCTACAAGGCATGCTGTAAGTAATGACAAGACTTTCAAGCACTGTGTCTTGGGGGACCTGGTGGAGACATTTAAAGTTACACCTGTGTCACAGCCAGTCACAAGGACCATCCACAGCCTGTGTTTTTCTTGAGACTCAGGAAGTGAGAAATGCTCGACATTCATCAGGGAGTCCAGAGTAGATGAAGATGCAGCAATCAGTGATTATGAGTGACTTCAAGGTGTTTCAGCTAAACAGAAACCACTTCCTTTCAGTTTAGGTGACAAAGAAGCTGATGGATCTTAGAAATACTCTGGAATAATAAGGTCAGGATATGTATGACGTACATAGGAGGCATAGGTTAAAGTTGAAGGAGAATTAAAAAAAGTATTAGGTTATAAGCTAAAGCATCATAGAGATAATACCTCTGGATAATTTTTTTTAGCCAGAAAAGAATTCTAGTGGGGTATTTTTTTTTCCTGCCTCAAATTCTCATTAAATTTGATTTCTAAGGTGTAAGACAAAGCCCTTGGATACCATATAGGCTGGAGGCTGTTTGTTGCAAATAGTCTCAACAAATATTTCTGTTGTGAAAATTCTGTCCAATCTTTTAACCTTTGCGATGGACCCAGAGGTATTTTTACAATTAGAACTTAAACCATTTGATTAGAAATATTGTTATAGTGCTGTGGAAGTATAATTTAGCTTTAGTTTTTCAAGGCCTAAAACTACTTAATGCAACATGTATGGAAAAGGATAAAACAATAACATCTGAATCAAAATAAAATAGTTCAAAATATTTAATATGGAACAAAAAGACCACAAACATTTGCAGTTGCAAAGCTAACATCAACATATATGTGGTGTGGTGTTTTGTTTAGGATTTTTTTTGTTGTTTCTCAGGGATTTTTGTGAAGATTTAAAATTATCATAGGACTCGGTGCAGTTTGTTTGCTCCCCACAAAAGCAGAGATGATTTTTATTGACCAATCTTTGATCCAAGAGATTAAAGAAAGTACTGTAAGAGCAGTGAAAAGGATAACACCATGGGGGTCAATAGGCTTACTGCTACTTGGAAATGAAAGTGAAGCATTCCATTGGGAGAGGGGGTAATTTAGCATTCTTACTGAGAACTTGAGAGTTTTCCCTTTTTTTTTTTTCTTTTTTTTTGTAATTTTATTTTTAAGGGCAGAAGATTTATTCATCTTCCTTACACATTTTTCCACGACTTAATATTATAGCCATAATATGAGGTCATTTAGAGGGCACTAGATTCACCCAACATAATTCTGCACAGTGCTTTTTAGCCCAAATGGCCTGGCTGTCACATACTCACTCCTTGATTGAAATGTTTCTGGTAGACTTTTGGAATGCAGTCTGAGGGCTTAGTGACTCAGTATTTTCAACATGTATACATTTCCTATCTCACAGAAAGTTTCTATGAACTGCTTCAGAGTTAATGTGTCTTTCTGTTGTTTCTTGAAGTACTGTGGACTTTACACAAATCTGGTAAAATTGCATGAGTCAAAAGTAAATGAAAGTCCTAGCTGGAGACAATTTTATTTTTTATGGCATCATCATGGCCCTTCATTATGGGGGTATCAAAATGGCTGCTGAAAAGCAAACTTTTCTTCTGAAAGAGCCATTAATATCCCTTTTTCCTGATTTGTGTTGTTTTGCCTGTTTTTTATTTTCTTTTTTTTTTTTCTTTCCTTTCTTGTCCAGGTGGTATGATTTTTGTCTCCCTTTTCAATGCAGGGCGTAAGTGCAGGAAGAACAACAGCTGGTATGACTTTGAGTGGGGATGCGCTGAAGTGCTTTAGTTTACAGGATATTCACAGACACACGAGGCTTGGCAGAGTACTCATGTCATGCTTCTGCCCATCTTTGAAAAATTGCCAAAGAAATCTGATTGAAATTGGCCAGTTGTTTTAATTTTGTTGTTTGCCAGAGATAGATTTATAGGCTTATAACATTTTAATATTTAATTTATTTTCATACTGACACATAATAATTGATTAATAACTGCTTTTAAGAGGAAAGGGGGCTCAGAAAGTTCTCAGAAAACTTGTGTCCCATGAATTGATGCAAGATATTGCTTACAGCACATCAAATCATTTCACCCAGGAGATTTGCTTTGTGACAAGGAATATTCACAGCTAATTTTCACAGCTTGTGAAACTTGGGTTTTCTTTTTGTGCGATGTGAAGTAAATGTTCCTTTACTCCAAAATCAGGAAATACCTGACTTTTAAGAGTCTCTCAGAACACTAATGGAAAGGTAATTCTATCAAGAACAATGGCAGAATGCAAATGGACCTAACTTTTTACTGCATTTTGGAATAAAGACATAGATCTTGCTGCAATATGTAGGGTTTTGACTATGACAAACTGAAAGGTATTCTTAGTGTTCTAAAAAACTTCCTTTCTTATTTTTCAGTTCTAAACTAAATAACTTACTTATTTTAGCAGTATGGAAGAGAGAGAAAAATCTTAAATTGTGTTAACTGACTTTTGTCAGGAATTGTGAAAGACATAGAAAGTAGGTGAAGGGCATCACTGAGAACAAACAAAAAACAAGATGGCAAATATTGCACACTGGATTCTTCTGTGTTGTTATTTCAGTGAAACATTTCTGTACTGAAGGATTGCTAGTTCTAAGTGTTGACAGCAGCTGACTTAAACTCTGTCTGGGAATTTGTAGCCTAGCCAGTTTTGGCCCTTGTCTTTTGACTTGCATCTTTCCACTCAGGGATAAGAATTTGGTTGCCATAATTCATCTAATTGTGGTTGTTTTATATTTAATCATTAGATTGTCACCAAAAGTAAATCCTCACAGGAATGAGAGATATTATAAAAAGATCAAACCAAAGTAGTTAGTACTTAGCTTAGAAATGTGTACTGATTATTTCAGTTGGCACGAAACTTCACTGGCTAAGGTGGGAGTCTTGGATGTTTTTTTTCTTCTCAGTCTCTAATTTTCAGAGGTATTTCTTTTAATAGCAGGCCTTATTGTTGAGTTTTCCTAAGCTATTTGACAGGTATGGAGCCGTGTGTTTGGCAATTTGGTATTTACTTTATTTCAGCATTCCAGGTTCTCTACAAGGTGGTGAAGAATAAAAGAAGTATCTTTCAATGATCTGCAGAGTTACAATCAATTAAATTCTGTCAAATTAAATATAGAAAACATTAGTATAGCAAATGTAGCATGGAGTTGCCTCAGTGGACTGGGCATGGGGTGGGGGAGGACAGGAGCTTTGCTGCTCAGAAACTGAGTCCTTTGGGGTGTCAACTTCAACCAAATTAAAAAATGTGTGCCAGCCTCAAGTTGGCACGCTTCAGTTCACTTCACTCCAGTCAATGAGGCACCTTAGCGCAGTAAGCACAATAGAGACAAAGAGATGCCTTGCAACTGACAGAGAGAGAAAAGAGTCCTTTGAGATGAAATGTTAACATAAGAAGTGAAAATGGTTTGTGGTAGTCTCAAGCTGGCTCTTTTGGGTTCACTTTCCTATAGTTACTGAACTATAGTGCTGTACCTTAACAGAGAAGTCTCAATAAAATTAGAAAGATATCCTAAAAAGGACAGAAGACGAGAGAGAGTAAAAGAGAGTGAGAGAGATGGAGAGTTCTTTTGATAAGAAGCTTAACAAAAGTGGAAAAAATGGTTTATGTGAATGTTAGTTTTCATGGCAGTCTCAAGCTGACACTTGGGCTCCCTTTATTACAGTCAGTAAGCTACTTTAGCAAACAAAGGAGAATGGAGAGAAGGATGGCTGGAAACAACAGAGAAAAGGAGAGAAAAAGAGACCTCTTTGACAGCATCTAACACAACATGAAATCTCTGCCTCTGTGTTTCCATTTTTGAAGCATTTTTTTTTAAGGCAGAGAGAAACACAAATGGTTGAATCTTTGTGAAGATTCTTCATAGATAATAAAACAAATTAAATGCTTAGATTTTAAATTTGCTTAAGAAAAAATTGTGCTCAATTAAAGATTGGGAGAGGGCTGTGAAGTCCTTTCTTATCTCCTTATAAAGATTTTTTTCCTAGCATGTTGTTTTCTAAAATTAATAAACAGCATATAAAACAGGAAATACCACAGTAGTGTTGAATCCATTTAAGATCCTCTTTATGTATGAAAATGTGTAGAAAAAAGTAACTGGAATTAGAGGTGTGGGTTTTTTAAATATGGTACTCAGTAGTGCTGAGAACTAAATGGGTGCAGGCATATACTTGCATCATGTGACTGATGAGTGACTCTGCCTTTCTAAATAGGTGAAAGAAAAATTGTTTAGCAATCCTTACTCTGCATTTAATCCAGTCCTTTGTTTTTTAGATCACGAAAACCTGGCCATGCAAACCAAATATATCAATTCAATCCAGTATTTCAAATTTTAGGTATTGAAGTTCTGCTTCTGACTTTTAGTTCTCAGTCTCATTGAAAAGGAAACACATTTGATTAGCTTCCACATATTTAAGCTTTCCAAGGTAATAATGAGAGTAAAGAAGACTTCAGGTCATTTGTACGTGTCAGGTAAATATGTGATGTAAACTAAGTGATACTCATCAAAGCTGTAATTAAAAGACTCATGAAAATTGGCATATTTCAAACATCATCTATTCACTGAAAATGGGCCATTTAATATCTGGCTGACAAATGTTTTCATTCTGAACCTAGTGTGCATTGCAGATGATAATACGTCATCTGCAAATTCTGTAGAGGCACACTTTGGAAAGGAAGGGAAGTCACAGTCACAAATTATTCCTGCCCTCCATTAGGCAAATTGTCAACTTTGTAGAATCAATAGAAGATTTCTTATAATATACAAATTGGTATGTATCCATGAGCGAAAGCAATCGGGCAGCCAAGGATGTAGCTTAATTAGAGAGCAGAACCTGCTTTTAACAATATTGGATATAATGAAGATATGCTGCTAAGCAAAAAACATTGAAGCTTCCAAATATCATAATTTTGTAATGTAAACCTCATGGCACTCCAACTCTACTTGAGTTTTGAATAAAATTTCTGTATGGAGAGAAAAATTGCTTTACATAGTTAAATGTTAAACTTAATCATCTTGTTTAATGGATTATTGGAGTATTCTAAAACTATGCAACAAAAAAATTAACAAGCATGTTATTTTCAAATGGACTGGAGAATGGCAAACAGTGATTATGTGTACAAATTTCAGCCTGTACTTTTTTGTAAATTATTCATTTGAGTTTCTGCTCTCTTTCAGATTGCATGATAGTTCATTGAAGTCATGTGATACCTTTTCCGCTCTGTAACAGGCAAGTTTAAAATATCTGAACACCAGTTTAGCATGTAACAAATTACATTATTTAATAGAATAAAATTTAATTGACAATAAGAGTAATGAAACTTCTTCAATTCAAAATTTTTCACTGATATCTTTCAGTAGTTTGAATATTCAAAAATAACCGGTAAGATTTGAGAAAAATCTACTGATATTGCCAATTCTCACTGGAAAAGTATTTACTATTTTCATTAATATTCAATGAAACTCTGTTTGGATTGGTCCCTGACATATTTTGTTCTGGTGGCTTTTTGAAAACCTTTATTAAAGGCTGGAAACAGCTGAGGGTTGAGTTCTGTGTTAGGTCATAGCCAAGAATTATGAATCAGTTTACCTGGGATCTGGATTCAACATGGGATTTTTGGATCCACAACCTGGCTAATATTACTCAGAACATGGAGAGAAGATGGACAAAAATAGGTGAAGATGACAGCATTTCTTTCAGCAATGAAAGTGTGTTCTTGTGATTCCAATTAATAATGGTTCTTTGGACTTCAAAGCTGATGCTGATGTTCACAAGTGGCTGCTATGTATTCACAGGGCTAGGCAGCAGCTCTTGTGACCAGTCTTCTCTTGGGTTTTTTTTTGTTACTAATCCCTTAAATTCTGACAGCACCCTGAACCGACTTTGTATTAGCTCATTTAGTGCTGAAAAATGGAACCATTTAACTTGTGCTGGATGAAGAAACGTGAGTGGGAACTACACAAATATTCAAGAACTAAAAGAATAGAACCAAAAAGGAGAAAATTGGAGAACAGGCAAAAAAAAAGAACAGGAGATGAAAGAGGCTAGAGAAGGAAAGCAAAAATCTGGTTATTGCAAGACAGAGGATTTCTTTATTCTATCAGTACTGGTCCTGCATTTTGGAGTCACATCAATTCTTCTCTACATTTTTACTGATACACATTTTGACTTGATGAATAACTCAGTCATCAAGTTTAGATGATTTGAGAGACTAGATGCAAAGCCACCAAGTTATTAAGTGCCTGTAATATGAAAACAATCAATTTTAATTGTTAATTTTAAAAACAGGTGGTAAGAGTTAACTTCCAGTCCTAAATTAAAATATTCCTTTTTACTGCCTTGCTAATGTGGTGGTGTGTGTGAGAGAGAGACAGACTGACATCCATCTGCTTGGACTACAGAGACTAATGTGAACAAACACGCAGCATACTAAATGGTCCCCTCAAGAACCAACACTTCTATTTAGCATTATTGTGTGCCATCCAGTTTTGTAAGCTATGGAAAGACAGACCCCAGGACAGTTCATGTAAATTACATTAATTATTACTGTCTAGTCTCTGTCAAGACCAGTACTGATACTGCTACCTTTGCATCATGGAATTAATTCTTCCTTTACTTCTAGCCTCTTTGTAATGAGCCTTAAGCTAAAACCACATCAGAAAGCAGCACCTCCCTCTCCTTCCCTGTATGTTTTGAGTGATGATTGTTTCTGATGTGAAGGGTCTAGATCTTCAAATTGGATTTGCTGTCAATGTGTCCTTTTCCAGGAAAGTGATTATGATTGTCAAAGACACAGTTTAGTGCCTTAGTGAAGTGAATAAAATTTCAGGGGCTTAAGGTATCTTCTCTTGCCTTTGCTTTGATTTGCATTTTACGAACTGTATTTTTCAACAGGAAGTACATTGAGTTACTGTTGATGCATATGTCATACTAGGTATGATGTCTAGAAAACAACTTTTCTCCTACTTGTAGGGAAGGAAAGATAGAGGGCTACAGGTAACAGTCAGGAGCAATAGAAGTAAAAGATGCATTTTTATTCCACCTAATACTAGCATAATGGAGAGGGAACGTCTGTCTGGTAACCCAGGTCTGCTGCATGATAGCTTATTTTTGGCTAGGACATAATCAAGCTGTCTTATGTGTGCAGTTGCTTGTCTGTGTCTGTATCATGCTACTATATAATGTCCAACCTGAATTAATACAGCTGGAGCAGATGCTAAACGACTGTATCTGAGTCACTTGTGCCCTATTTTACACTTCACTTCATGATCTGTGTGAGGCTGTGTGAACATTTTATATCCATTTTAGAGTCTCACCATATGCCCTCATATTTATAGGCTATAAATCCATAATCAACTACTCTGTTGATATTGGTATTGCTTCTCTCAGCTGCGTATGTGAAAGAGAGCATTTGGAAATAACCTTTATGACTAAATGTGCTTTATGCGAATGAGTACTGAAGAGTCTGAAATGTTGTTTCACATTACCAATGGGAAGAAAAAAGAAAGTAGGTGGCTGACTAAAGCCATGGGTTACTTCATGTAAAGTTTTGTGAGAATCTGCTATGCCCATGAACTGTCTTCCCAGCATTTGAAACAAAATCTCCAAATGGGGGTACAAAACTCTTTCATTACTGCTTAACATCCTGTAGGAAAAAGAATTGTTAAAAAAAAAGCTTCAGTATTGTATTTCTTTAAAAAAAGAGTCTCTTTTGTCTCTTGCAGATAGTATGAAACTATGTTAATTTCTGCTGTTTGTTCCTTCCCATAGGACGTTCAAATTCCCCACACTTTTCTGTTCTTTATCCTGCAGTTCTTTCTTAAATCAGCTTCTTCCCTTCATGTTTTCTTGTGTCCAGAGTAAAACATTTGTTCAAACTCTACATTCAGTTCTCTGTGCCTCTCCTGCTCCATTAAACATATGTCATTTCAGATTATTGGCAATTCTCCAGGAAGAATTTTTTTCTTCATTATTAGCAATCATTGTGGTGAAATGGGGGAGCTTACACCTCTCTGAGCAGACTTATGTAAATAATACTTTTGGCAGCAGTCACAGTTACCCTAATTTTCAGCTGTTTTTAGGCTGCAGCTTCCTGTTGCATTTTCATGCTACATCCTTTGTACAGTGGTCATTGCACAGCTAGGTCACCCAAAGTGAGTTTTATATTGTAGGAGAGTAGTAAGGCTCATGAACAAATTGGTTTGCCTTTTTATTCCTCGGCTTGTTTCAGAAAATGGGTCTTAATACTGGGAACCG
>NW_008669687.1:132545-162437 GCF_000695815.1 Acanthisitta chloris
AGTGCTGAAAAATGCTATTTATGTAAATAGGGTAGATTGTGTTATGCATCAAAGGCCTCCTCTAGAAGGACTATATAATTAATATTTACTTACATGAGTAGCTGCACTGATTCCAGTAGGTTATAGTGTTGTTGCATGGCGACACCAAGTTACATATAAACAGGTTATTCATGACTCTACTTTTCACATGAATTCTTTCTTCCTCTATGTCCCTTTAAGAAATTGAATCTTCATTGACTTACAGCTGACTGTACGGATTCATAAAATAGTCTTTCACTTCTCTCCGGGCATATGCTGTATCATGAATTGTCTCCTTAGAGACAGCAGGCCACCTCATTATGGTTACAATAGACAAATTCCTAAGCATGTGGTCTGCTTTTGTGGCCTTGACTTGTACATTTTTTACCTCAGAGACTTGCCACTCATGTTGACACAGATTTGTTGTGTGTGATGAAGTGATAAAATCAATGAAGAGGACACATGTGCTTCTCTAGCTTTCAGAAAGACTTTATTATTTATTGTTTATTGCTGTAACTTAAATCTACTCAACAATTTTCTGCAAAGGTGCATTTACTTTTTGGATTTGTTTTATTCTGCTTGCAGCTTAGAAGTGGCTCTTAGTGCATGTTGTATGTGTTAGCTTTGTAAAAGTTCCACTGGAAATATAGAGTGAATATAAATGTATATGTCCTGGCAGGATTGTACTCAAGAGGTGGGGGAGAAGAATCAAGTAAACAATTTTAGAAAAACAAGCACCTGAACGCCAAGCTTTCCTGTGTTATCCCATTATCTTTCTGAACCCCCAAAATACTTTGCTATTTAAAAGGATAAAGAGAGCCAAAAAATACTTTTTATCCTTCTATTTTAATATACACTGGTAACCAGAGCTTTATGGTAAAATATTTGTTATTATTTTTGGCAGTTTGAAAAGAAAAAAAGAAAGTGAAACACCTGTTTGCAGTAAAAAGCAAACAAAAAATATTACTGTGGCAGTGGCTGAAGAATGAGAATGTATTTTCTGAGGAAACTGAAATTCAATGGTACTCATAGTTCTAGGTAGCTGAGAACAGTACACAGCAGTGGATTTAGACAATGCAGAAAATAAATTCATTGAGACAATCTAGAATAGGCTGAATTATAGATATGCTACAGGCATGAGCAATATGGCCATAGAGAATTTTGTCAACCACCCTTTCGTAGAATCAAAGTTCAGTTCTGTGTAAGTTTTGAAAGGCACTTCTGTAGACAACAGCTTTTTTTAAATCGAATATTACACGAGTATTTGTAGGATGAAGTGTCTCAGTCCAAAGGTTTAAGTGTTCCTTGAGTCATTTGCCCCGGTTTCTCAGCCCTAAGAATCAAGGATACAAGCCATTATTTGGAAGCACTTATGATCAACCTAGGCTGGTGAGCATCTCATTAATTTGGTAACATAAGAGAAACTGTTAGCATTTTTTTGTAATTTGCAACTATTTTTAAACTTTTTATGGAATAAGGACATTTTCAGCAGTTGTAGATTACTGGACTGTTTTCAACTGCACTTCTTCTTTAGCTGAAAGGATGATATTAGACCAGTTATCCATCTTTTTCTTGTTTCTCACAAATAGTTCGACTTATTCCATATGGCCTGTGGAGCTGGTTCAAACACAATTTGATGGAAGAGAAATTGACAAATCTGATTAAAGTGATTTTTGAGACTGAATCTGGCAGACTGCAGTGCAGATGAGTGGCTGGTATAGTTAGAAGGTTTTGTTTCATAAATATATAACTGATTATGCTCAATAAGTTCATCTGTCAAAATGTACATTGTCTGGAAGAAATAAGTACAAGGGTGAAAAACTGGCTCTAACTTTGATTCTGGGATACAGAAGAAATGAAAAATTTGAGAGATAAGATGAAAACTGTCAAACATGCTGAAAGACTCCATCTTGATTCAGGGCATCTAACCACTGGATTTTAAGATAGTGTGATACCATGCTGTCCTGCCCAACTTCTCTCTACCCCAGGACACACATTGCAACTTGTTTTTATTACCTTTGATTAAGCAGTAATTTTATAGTTGAGGACCTTGCTGAGGTACAAATACAGACTACTGCTATGCATCATTTTGCCAAGGGCTGAATATGGTGGTGCCTCAGAAGCAGTAGCTGAGGCAGCATGCAGAAGTACAATAGTTTGAGAGAACAAACATGGGTTGGTGCTCAGCAAACTGCACTTGTCATCTTCTTGGGTTGATTTTTTTTAATATGTTTAAAATTAATCCTACTCTAAGGGCTCTTCTTTCCTGCCTACCCACCACATATAATTTATCAGGAATTTTGCGGTGAAAAGGTCAAGAATAAGAGTCCCATTCAGAGGGATGGATCAGAAGTGAGACCCAGGATCTAAGTGCTTGTTTCAGAAAACAGCACACAGTCACTGAATGAGCCCAGGCTGTTCTTAATCTCCAGTATGACACTACCATCAGAAGTTCTTCCTCCACTGCATGGAAAGATTATGCAGAGATTTTAAAATATTCATTATCTAAGTTTTTTGACAGATTTGGCTGATAAGTCTTGGTGAAGAAAGGGTAGATATAGGTTAGGAGACAAATTAATATTCTAATGAATGAATGAACACTATTCACCTTGTTTGTTTTTTCATTTGCATCATCTTAGAGAATATGTAGGTCTTTACAGCACCAAGCCTTAAAAGCTTGCTTGCTTTTAACTTACTGTAGATGGCCTTGCTGAATCCAGTGAGACTGTCTGGTAGCATGTGAAGTTAGGCATGTGCATACATCATTTGCAAAGTCATGACATATTTTTAAATTAGTGACTAGAATACAGTGGCTGTGGTTCTTGACGGTGACCCCCTGTGCTGTACTCCAGTAACAGGAGAAGTTACTTTGTCTATGAATTTCTAATAAGTTCTGAGAATAGAAACCCTGAGGTGCTCAAACCCAACACACTATGAATTTCAGGGCTTGCAAAATAAGGCAAAACATTTCTTAAGCAAGTCACCCTCCACCTCCCCCACCCCTCAGCTGTGTGAAACATTTGAAAAGGAATATGTGCATGCTGTTTAGTACGCTCTCAGACTGTAAGAGGGGTGTGATTATTCTCCATTGATGCACTTAATTATCTACAGAATTATAAAATATTATAATGAAAACATGTTGGTTTATGTTTCTCAAGCACAATGAGGATTTGGGGGGGAGTGATCCCACAAAAGCAAACCCCAAATCTGAGCACTCAAAATTGTAGTAACTCTATTCTCATCTTTGACTGCCTCTGCTCATCAATGTTCTGTAGCATTATCCAGAGCTTTTAGAATGATTTAGTTATCAATGTATTTTGAAATGGCGTTGGTTTTTTTTCCCCCCATTGTCTCTAGCAACAGTTTTATTGAATACTCGTGTTTACTTACTGAAGTGCATTTCACTTGGAATGGAAATGCAAAACATTAGTGCAGGCTTTGTGAAATTTACCACTTCTCTGATATGTGAAAAGTACTTGAGATAAGGACATCTTTTCAATAGTTCTGGGCAGGAGCGGGGGAACCCATAAGCTCTTCAAACAAATATAGACTCTTTATTTGTCAGTGTTGTCTATATTCAACAGTCTCACTGATTCTGTATGCTTTTTGTTAGAATTTAATTCTGCTGATTTCTTCATAGATAATACCTTTTTCCTAGCTGTGATAAAATATTTTTTTCTCTGCTGCTTTATTTGTCAGTAAACAAGAATAGAATAGAAAAACCTAACATACCAGGGGAGCTAAGTATGAAGGGCATTGTGAAACTAGAACAAGTACAAAATTTTAAGTTTTTACTTAATAAAAACATTATTTGGCTTAATCATTTGATGTTTCCTCATTTGAGAATTTGATACAATCCTACTCTGAATTTTCAATATCTCCATTGTATTAATTAGCCAGGCCCTAAATCACTGCATTTTGTTTAAATGGTAAATGGAAATGGCATTTAAAATCTACAAAACATTAAAACTGCTTACAGATTACTTACAGTGGTGTCTTATAACCTTTTTGATTTGTGGATCCCCAAGTACTTTTCAGCAGTCTTGTATCTCTGTGCAGCAAAGGTTAACTTACTGCAGTAGGCTTCCTTTTCACAGCAAGGTTGTGTGAACCCGAAGAGTCTGCAGACCACATGTTGAAAACTATTGATCTACATTATTTATATATGACTTGTTCACTGCTGATGTGTTCCTGCTTTTGAGATGACTCAGTAACACCATGCAATACTTTTCAGGAAGGAACTGGAAAAAAAGAGTAACCTTTAAAAGGGGAGGTTTAGATGGGTAAAATGTTTCTACAAATCAGGAATTAGACCTTCTTGTTGCCAGTAATGATACATTCTCCAAAAATTATGAATAGATGCCAGTTTTATGCCTGATATGCTACAAAAGCTTGGCATCATGGAATCACTGCAGGTGGACAAATTGCTTCGGTGCTTACTTGGAATGATGTGGGATTCAGTTTGCTTGGTGTCTGCAGACGCTGGATTCCTTGTGCACTGAACTGTTTTAGTCATCTTCCAGCTGACTGAAAAAGGTCATCCTAGACATGTATCACACATACTTCTACCTTGTGCCTTCATTGAATTCTAACACACTAAGTTACGGACTTGACTTCATGTTGTCGAGGACATGAATTGTGGTAAGATTTGTAATATTTAAAGCATGAGATGCTTCTCATGATGGTGAATATTTAGAAGTGAAGGTGTGTTGGGTAAAGGCAGGTACAGAGCCTGGTGCAATTGTGTGCACCTGGTGAGGTGCTTACACCTTTCAGGGTGACTTGGCTTCACTGGTAAGCAGTTATCCAGCAGGCAGGTGACCTGGGGCTCTTTGAAGATTTCATAATTATTTCAGTAGTCAAATAAATAAAATATTTTTAAACATTTCAACATGAATATCAAATACTAGGATGTAAAATGAACACTTTCCCACCACTGATATTTGTGTGAGCAAGCATAATGCTTCTTGAGTTATTCTTCTGGTTGCATTTTCTGGGCATCTTAGTGGGCCATGTTGTGACATGAGACTCTTTTAAATGCTAAGTAAACCTAATCTTTTTGGTTTGTTATTTGATCACTTTCAACTGATTTTTTTACTGGTTTCAGAAGATGACAAAAAAGACAAGTTTTGAGGCATAATATGTGTTTATGAAAGAGGTAGGAATAAGTAAAACGCTTATTTCTTACACATTTTAACATATAATACTAACAAAAGTTTTCATATAAAATGAAGGTATATGTCCTAGAAAAGGCCAGATGATTTTTTATGACCATAGCATATTTTGGAAAAAAGAATTGTAAGATATTGAATTTCTAGATTTTATTAATATAGCATATAAGCTTTTCTGGCTGTCTCGTTGCATAAGCTGCCTGTCTGTAGGCCACACTCTCTAACAGAAGTGTCTATATAAGCAGTCATTCTGAAATGCTGATTCTGTTATTTGATTTGGGATTAAACAGTCTGTTGCAAGCCATCTGTTTCCCTATGCATGTGTCCTTGAGAGGTTAGATTTCCACAGATATTGCCCCATAACTTTAGCCAGTGTTTGAAAGATCAGAATTAGCTGAGACATATGCCACTGAAATTATCTGTCTTATCCTAGAGGACTGGCTGGTTTTTGACATCAGTGCCCATGTTGGAGAAAAGTTTACTCTCTCTCATTGCTGCTGATTTAGAACCCTGCTGCTTTTGGCCAAATGCCATGAGACTTAGGAGCGCATCCTTTGAGGGTATTTGAACAGTTGATGCCCAGTGAGTACATGAAAAGCTCTATCAGCTTTCTAAGCCACAGTTTTCCTCCTGAACAGTTTTCCTCCTGAACTGATTCCTCCAACTGATGCTGCATCACTTGGGTCTAACTCAAACTGCTGCAATTGCCCAAGCAGCATCACTGTGGCCATTAGGGTCAGAAGATTGGCATAGGTGCAGAGATTCTTTGGAGACTTAAAGAAGTCTTAAATAAATTGTACCTTGCTCTTGAGCAGTGTTGTTGATTGGTTTTCTTTTCCTTTATTTTTTTTTCTTTTTTTTTCTTTTTCTATTTTTCTGGATGCCTGTTCATGCACCAGCACGTAGGCACTGGATGTATGTGTGATGCGCATATGACTACTAGAAGACAAGTGCCGTGGTAGTGATCTAGCCCTGTCAGTTTGGTTTAGGTGTTGAAAGGAGCTCAGGCTGGAAAGCAAGTGCTTGAAGGCACTGTGGAAGCCAGCATATGAGGAGTTGCCTCTCAATGCTCTGTTTACATAGGTGTAATTAGTGAGGTCATTTAAACTTGGGATCCTCACGATGCAACTTTGTCATAAGCCATACAGGGCCTCACAAGTCTATACCAGCCCTCTAAAAGCTAGCTAAAAAAGCATTCACAAAATACCACTTCTTCATTTCAACTCAGGCTGGAAACAAGTTCAGGTCTTCTTCTACTTTGGTATTCCATAGGCATAACGATTTCAGGGCTGGTTTCATACCATAGTCTGTAAATTTTTGCTGTGCCCTGCACTACAAACCAATTATCCATTAAATGTGTCAGAGTTCAATGATGTTTTTCAGCCAACATGATAGGCAATCTTGTGCAGAATTATTTATTTTTGTTCTTGAATATGCTTGTTTCAAGTTTTACTTGAGATCCTAATTTCTTACAGTTCTGGAAGATGTGAATTCACAATAGGGTATTGTTGAACTGGTAAATCCTATTGAGCCTTATGTCATTTCTTGTGGGATTTTTTTGTTGTTGTTATTGTTCTTTAATCTTAAAGACTGGTTTTGAAATGTTTTTGCAACAGTCTGACTACAAAACTACTGAAGTCTCTATGCTTCTGGCTGGAAATTTGCTAGCTCAGGCATTACACACATAGCAAATCTGCATTTGAACATGCAAACCAGATGATTGGTCAAGTTAACATTTGCAAACTGCCCTGTTTATTCGCACAAATGTGGTTTTTATGTGTGCAAAACTGATGCGCTTGCAATTTTGTGGGTTGTATTAAGGGAAGCTTGCTATAAATGTATCCCCTAAAATTTAGTTTTTGATTAAAAATACTTACTAGGCAATCCTCCTGATAGAGTTTCCCAATTTACATTTCCAGGTGAAAAGGAGGCTTTAAAACCTTTAAAAGCAGCCATGGAAACAGAGGCTGCACAGAGCTAGGCAGTGACATAGGGCATCACATCTAAGAGGCACATTTAAGGGGGAGCTTGTCAAGAGCAGAAAATGATGCTTGCTCTCTCTCTTACTGTAGAATACTGGAGTGCTGACATGATCCATTACTAGAAATACTAGGATATGAGAAAAATGAGGAATTTTCATGAGGAAAAAAGAAAAATATTCTACCTTTTTTGCCTCTCTTCTTCCTATCAGAAAAGGATTTTAGCTAGTATTGATCAACTCCTGTAAGCAATAATTTCACCTCCAAATAGTCAGTAAATAAGTATTGAAATGTTAGTGAAATCCAATATAATTATTTTAAATAAAACACAGCACAGCACACAAAAACAGTAATCTACATTTTGAAAGATGTAGTCCTAGGCTTTAGTAATTCCTGCATATACCTGTGTTTGAATAAGCCTGTCTGCAGGTATAGAAATTCTGAATTGTTGACTTTCACAATATGTTCATTCTTGTTTATGTCTCCTAAGTATCTATTTTAAAATTTAAAGTTTCTGTAAAAATCTGGTTTTGGTATCCATATATATTGCTAATTCTTTCCAGAGTACTATGTTAACTGAATTATGAGGCTTAGAGATGGGTATGAGCTTTTCCATTTTTCTGAGGGATGCACAGGTTTTCCACTTTTACAGAATTCCAGTACAAGTACTGCTTCTGTGCTCCCCATAGCTGGCTTTCCTGTTAGTTTACATTGCAAGAAAGCATTCTCTTAGTCGTCAATTTTTTTCCTCAGGCTTTTTAGGATTTTTAATGCTATTGCCTTCATATGTAACAACAATGGGGTTAAAATACAGATATTTTGCAGTTATTTAGTTAATAAATATCCCCAACAATATTTTACAACAGCCATTTTAATTGAATAGCATACTTCCTTAAAGAAATAGTGAAATTTAATTCTGGAGATTCTTCAGTTTTTCCTAAAAATTCTGAACTTAGGCATAGATTGGGAACAAAAGAGAATATTTTCTCCACCTTCAAAACTTCCATGATACCACATAGCAGCAAAAGGCTTGTCCTAAACCAGTGTCCTACCTGTAAGAACATGAGGGGAACCTTCTGTTGATGGTGACAGCTTTATTCTTCTTTTCTGAAGACACATTCCCATTTGAATGCCAAAATTATAATAAATTCTGCACTATTGAGGTAATGAGCTTCAAGGATTTGGATGCTCATCTTGCAAGTTAGGAAAACTGCTTGGCAATTCAAACAAACAGGGGAGGGCTTGGTACAGACAAGAGATCTAGCGGCTTGTCTTGCTGCTGATGGGGAACACCAAAAGCCTTTTTCCCCAATATATTAGTAGACTGAAGGCTTCATTTAGAGAAGCTTGATTAGTGTAGGGGAAAGGACACATTCCAGGCCAAACCAGTACTTCTAAGAAGAAACTTACAATGTTAAAAACAAAAAGTCCTTTTAAGAAATAATTTCAGTGCATTCATGTGAAAAATTATTCTACTCATCTTGTTTATCCTCATGATTCTTTTCCTGTCATCTTGGATTTAGTGGAATAAACTGTTTCACCTCTAATGTCTTAGAGCTCATTCTAATTTAGTTGAACTTGATTTTTCAGATTTCAGCACATTCAGACTGGAATTTTCTCTTACTGATATCTCTTTTTACCTTTTCCTTGTATTTTCTAAAGCAATTTCTTCTAATTTAAGGGAAGTAAATAAAATGCAAAAGAGATGATGTCTTGCTAAATGCTAGATAGACATAAATTCTGTAGAGAAAATTTATATTTGTGCAGAAAGTCCACATGAAATTCATCCTGTGTATGCCGGTCTTGGTGATTCAAAATGGGAAAGAAAGCTTTTATCAGACCTCTGTGTAGGGGTTAACCTCCTCCTCAAAGTATATGCAGGTTGCTGGGTGATGTCCTTTAATATTTATGTGTGTGTTAAGTAATCCTAAAATGATGGTGTACCAATAGCAAACTGGTAATTGATTTTAAGTAAGAAAATATAAACTCAGTTGAGAGTAATTTCCCCTTTGAAAGACTCTATATAACAGGAATCAAAATAATTAAGTGTTATAATATATCTTTGTGTTCCTTTTAGTATTGCGTTTTTTATTCTATCTTCTTCCAGTACAGTCTGTACACAACACTGATAAAAATATTCCTAGCCAAGTTTGCTGCTAGCACCCATTTACAATAATGCAGAACACTTGCTTCCTCTTCATTTTCTGGAGATACTTTCATCAATAACTCTTTCAAGTTTAGTCTTAATATTTTTGCGCATTTTCATCTCTGCACTTGATTTATTGAGTGAAAGGAAGGAAACATGGCTCACCATTCTATCCTTTTGCACCTTGCTTATTTCAGTCAGTAGGAAGATTAGAAGTTCTGTTTCCAAATTCTTTATTCTTAAAGAGGCTATTGCTTTGTTCCACTCATGAAATGATTGCAAAGAATATTAATTGGATGCCCTCAAACTTAAGCAGATTAGATGATGTTGAACAGATTCTTTTATGGCACAAAGAAGTACCAAAAAGATTTTCTCTGAAAAGATTCTCTACCTTGAATTTAACTTAGAATTAATTCCATGAAAAAAAAAAATCAATTCCAGGAGAGTGGCAAAAAACAGCAGCCTTAGACTTTTGAAGTATTTTAATGGGGGGAGTTGGGGAGGGGTGTGGAGGAGTAGATTGTTTCATACCAAGAAGCATTTGTTAATACTCTTTCCACAGATTTAGTAACCAGACAGAAAGATTTTCCTTGTATTTGTTCTGTGTACCCTTCTAGTGATGCTTATGGCTTAGAATGATTTCTCCAACGCTTGCTCATCTTCTCTAAATGTGGCTACATCAGATGTATGTTTGTCACAATTTTTATTTTTTGGGGTGTGTTTTAATTTCATCAGCCTTCATGGCCCTGTGCCTCTTGGCACGTAGCACAAGCAGTGCTGGATGACCCAATGTTTTAATTGTCAGTCACTGTGAACTGCTCTATGAAACAGGCTTACCAGCTCATAAACTGAGAGCAATCCTATTTACTGCCATTTCTAGATTCATAGATTGCTTGCAGCTTTTTAGTGTTCTAGCAACGCTTTAGGCCAGACACCTACAGTACTACAGGTTTTTCTTGATGCTTCTTGGGTAGGGTTGGTCTTGTATGATGCTTGCAGTGTTTCATCTGATATAATGGGATTAGACCTGAGGGTGACTATATCAGAGATCCCGACAGGTTTCTGCAATATATTGTGCATGAATAGGTCTAATATATTTCTTTGTCTTCTGGATTAGTAGATTTACAGCATTATTTTTGTTCCTGTTATGGCAACCTCTAAAGGCAAAACCCCTTGTTTGCTATGAAAATAAAGTCCTTATTATTATTTGTTAATTTTGTTATTTCCACTGCCTGTTTCACTTATAGATTGCTGTCTCTGTCAGCATTTTTATTCTGTTTGTGCTTTGCAGTTTGTTGAAGGTAGATGTATATTCTGAAAATAAACTTGAATCTATTAAAGTGGCTAACATACAGTGATGTCTCTGTTTTGTAAATTGAGTTCAGGTGTAGGCTATCTATCTGTTTGGCAGCAGTGGAGGTGCCTTTTTGCTTGAATTTTACTGTTTAAGCTTTTAGAGTTGCTTTCGAAGGTGGAAGAGGGGTCAGGGTAGCATCAGATTCACACATTACTGTCTTTACTGAATTTATATGAATGACCTCCTTTGAAGATTGAAGAATGTGGCACGAGTATGCATAAAGCCTCTCAGACTTTGAGGAATGTGATCTTTTGTCTTTTGTGCATGATCTTCTATTTGGTTATTGATACATTTTGCTATTCAGGCATGATGAATTTGGAAACATTTGATTAAAGAAAGAAATTAAAACGCGATCACCTCTGTTTAGCATCAGTGAACCTCTGCTGAATACTCTCTAATGTTGCTAAAACTGCTGTGAGGTTACCCTTTTTTTGTTTTACTGTATTTTAACTATGTCAACTAGCTCTGGCACTGGACCAAACTGCACTGACTACTACCTCTTTCTCATCTGTCTAGATTGCTTCCTTCAGCAAGGAGTGTGGAGGCTCATTCAGAGGAGCTTATCCAATAGGTACTAGCATTTTCTGATTTTCTTGAAGAAACATAATCCATAAAGGACAATCAGCTTCACTCATGAAATTGCAGGCATCAAGGAGGACTTAATGCAGAAGCAAGTGTATCCCATTATCTCTTTCTCATTCTGTATATCATGACTAAAGCTGCACTAATGGCCTAATCCAAACACTGAAATCTGGTGAGTGTTCTGATTCTTAGTATGTTCAGAGCAATGAAAACAGAAGACCAGAGTTCTCCATTTTCTCCTTACTGGAAATCAATGGCAGATATGTGAGTAGGAAACAAAGTTAGTACACAAAGGGCGAGTGCTTTTCTTCTTTACTTAATTATCCTTTTGCCTTTATTTCTAATGATTTTTCCCCCCTCAATACAGCTAAAGCAGAACACCTAACATATGGCTTTTTCTGCAGGTAAAGCAGTGGTAGCATTCTTCCCAATGAGTAAGTGACATATAGGAGTGATTTGATTTTTTATCCATACTAACTAACTCTGTTTTTTATATTTGGAAAGATAGCTCACAAGTGTCTTGTTCATTCTTAGAGCATTTGACCTAATACTACATGACATACTATTAATATCCTTCACAAGTGCTTGGTGATTTCTTTCAATTTTCTGTTTAACCTATCCAAATTTGAATAAACAATTCATATATAAAACTATTACTAAAAGGTATAGACTGTACATAAAGCCCACTTTCTCATCCTGTGCCATGACAATTTTTAATAATGGAAAACTTGTGATATTTTTCTATAAAAAAAAATCAAATAGGAAACTGGATGAAATGGAGAGCTCCTGTTGACTCAAATATGAGTTGTGCAAGAAGTTTCCACTTAGCAGGATGGGAAACCCTCTGAACGTGTAAATCCTGTTAACAGTAACAAGAATGGCATAATTTTAAAGCTATGGAAATAGTTACGCTTTCTTTTTGGTACTGTTGTAAATGGAAAAAAATACATAAAGCTGATCTTGATAGTGGGGAAAAGTATGAAAGAACCTAAGCTTCAGGAAATTTGACAAAAGACATTTCTCTGGGGTATGTTTTATGTCTTTACATTTCTCCTTTTCTGGCTCCTACTGTCCTTGGTTGGCTTCTCCATTCAGCTGGGGAGCTCTCAGATGAAATTAGTTCTTGAGCTGCAGTGCCCTACCAGCTAGCAGCTAGCCAGAAATCACTGTTGCTTACATAATGGGGGAGGATATCTTTGCATCAGACCTATCAATCTCTGAGTCTAAAATTCACTTTTTTTCCCTCCAGTGAAAGCATAGAAAATTTTGGCCATTTTTCCTTTATTAAAAAAATTAATTGCAAAATGAATATAGAAAAAGTACCAGAAAATGAGGGGCATTTCTTTCATTACTTTGTAAATTTCAGGGTTCTTAAGACATTCTTGTTCCATTTTTATTTTTTTTTTTGCCTATAAGCAAACATGAACATTGTGAGGCAGCTCTGATGCACAGCTGGCAGCTTGCAAAACATATACAATATGGACAGTAAGATAAGGTGAAGGCTCATTAACTTAAGAAACTAATATCAGATGCCTGGAATTTAAGTAGAAAAGCACAGCAATCACTTTATTTGAACCTATGAAATATACACAAACATATGCATATATGATATACAATTTATTTATGTATATCTCTCTGCATATGTGTGAATATGAAAATATTTTAAGCATTGCATTTTTATAAGCTCTTGATATGCCTGTATTGAAAATCAGTATTTGATGTTTTTCCCTACTTGTATCTTTTTTTGCTTTTACGTTGAAATTAATTCTTTTTGTCTTGAGGGATAAAGATAGGACTTCTTCCTTGGTGCAGTTCCAATAGAAGATAACTTCATGCTTATAACAGCTTGTCAGTCTGAGAACTGTTAAAATAAGGCTGAAAGAAAGAAAAGCTCCATTTACTGTGGAAACCCCTAGTGGGATGAAAACTATAGTTCGTTTCTTTGGATAACAAAAGACACTTCCATGTCCTCCTCACTAGCAACTTTTTTTTTTTTTTTTTTTACACAAAAGGTAGAATGAGTGGGCAAGCAGTACCCTAATTATAACTGCTTTTCCCTGAGAATTTTACCCTACTTTGCTTGCTCTGGCTTAGCAAGACATCCTGCTCTATTTCACTTGAGTAATAAAAAATATGAATAAAGGGTTAATTTTCCCCCTTTGGATGCTGTGCATAGTGCTGGAGGAAGGACAGCAATATGCAATACAACTTTGACCTTCTCATTGTTCTATAATGTCATTGGTTGGTTACTCCCGTGCACTTTCACAGCCTCAGCAACTTGTGCTGTAGCAAGGAGGGGTCATCAGTGACCAGTCAAACACAGAATTCAAAAAGCATTAAGAAAAAATTACAAGTTATTCCAGGCTTCAAAATTGAAGCATTGTTCTTTTATAAAGACAAGAAAAGCATGTGACATTCACCTGTTTTTGCAAGTTTGTGTTGGGAGGAGGAGCAAAGTTAACATGGCGTTTACTGATTTAGGAGTAAATCTTGCTTTACAAAAATAAGTACTTTGTATATATACGTGTGTCTGTATCGTTATCATTGTTGAAGATGTGTATTTGGTCATCACCTTTAACATTGTGAAATGAAGTTAACATCTTGAGTCTGCTGAAATAATTGTCATATTTCCTGGGGGGAAAAATGTGTTCTGTTTTGTCTCTTTTAACAATCTTTACATCATTAAGTTCTTCAATGTTCTTGCTGCTACTGCTCCTTTTTTTTGTTCTCTTTTAATGTTGGTGTCATTGTCATGAAGGGGTAGGATAAAACATACACTAAGATCAAGGTTAGGGGGTGGAGAATTTTGTTCTAACACCTCTGTTCTGAGGACTGAGCAATGATCAGGAAGGGTTTTTCTTAATCTTCTAAAAAAGGGCATTATGCGTCAGGGAATGGGTGAGTGCAAAGCCCAAAATGAAGCAGTGGAAATTCAAGCAACCCTACAACTTCACTTTAGCAACCAGAGTATGTGCAGACACAGGTTTGCCATCAGATAGATAAATGCTCATGTGTAATCTTCAATGGCAGAATCTGCAAACAAAGAATTTCTGTAAAATAATCTTTGTGGGGAAGGAGTTAGAAGAAAAGGGCTGATGGTTAAGGAAAACCTTAAAGGAAGATGGTAGGTTTCTTCTGGTCTGATACTGAAGAACTACATTCCACTTCAGATATGCAAATTTTAAAGTCATCTACATGCTTTATGTGTAGTTTATTCCATGTCACTCAGAGGACTGCTACCCTGAGGTGCATATCAGCAATTGAACAGGAATCTAGTGGTGAAGATATGAGATAAAACCCCAAGGTCTGCAGTTACTGGCCATAACAAATGCAAACAACATGCATTGCAAAGGAAGAAGTTTGCATAGTGCATGCTGTACCAGACTGGATCAGTAACCTGTTCTTCAGTGAAGTAGCACTTACATGCTACAGTCTTGGGAATAATCACATTCTTTTTCTTTGCAAAGTTTATTTAGGTGGTTGATCACAATATGAGACTCTCTATAAACTTGCAAGTGTAGGGCCAACTATAGAAAAAAGTAAGCAATTGCAAGACAACTTTCAGCTGGGGGAAAGTTAAGGAGAATGCAGTACAGGTTTCAGTGGTTGTCTTGTCACAGTTTTCTATTCTCAATATCAAATTATTTTGTATTGGTATGAAAATATCATAGGGATTTGCCAGGGTATTTTGGATGGATGTACAGGTTATGCCTGTGTGATACACTTCTGCAGTTTATCTGTCAACTTTGTAGATTTCATAAGACCTTAATTTATTTTTTTTGAAGGTTTCAGGTACAGTTTACCCTGGATGGTATAAAAAAAGCAATTGCATCGTCTAAGAAAGATAACAGCTAGAAAGCAATTAGGTTTTATATCCTTTATCTTTTGAAGAGACTGTTTGTAATATTGTTCTTTCTTCTTGTGTCTAAAAAGCTATATTGGCACCAAGTAAGTTATTGCATAAATATAGAGAGTCCAAATATATGGTCATTTGAGCTAATTTTGAAATAGTGAGATGAAAAAACGAAAAAAAAGGAATCACTCAATGCTATCCCTTTGTCAGTATAAAATTTTTCTGCTTGTTTTATTCAGATTTAAATGTATGAAAAGAGAAATCTTTAATTATGGTCTCAAATATGTACCCACAAATTACTATTTTTGGGAAACAACATATTGATGTCATGTAGTTTCATATGAATCCTTCTTACAGCAAGTTGGTAATGACATCTTGTGTGACATGTGTTCTGGTTTTCAGTTTATTTGAAGCATTTAGTAGTATGATGCACTGGTACAATATGTGCAAAACTTTGTCTAGTTAGGGCTCCACAATAACATCCTTCCAGAAATCAGTGATTCCATAAGTAGAGTCTAAAAAGTGCTTTACTGCTGACTCTAAGACCCCCAAAAAAGCAACAGTTTTTAGATAGACTTGGAACATGGGTGTTGTCTCTGGTAGTTCTTACCTTCTCAATTTGTGAGTTCTATTCTAGTTTCATAAGAGTCAAGGTATTTTCTATCAAGTCAAGGGTGTTGTAGAGTTCTGGTTAATGCTGTTTATTTTTGTGCTAATAGTAATCTAAAACAACTGTATTTCTCTCAACCTGGCAGTGTGCTTGGCACTTCACTTAAAAGAAGAGATGGGTCTCTCTGTATGAAGACCTCAATCTAATACTTGTTATGCAAGCAGTCAAAATTCAGTTCAGAATAAAATGTGCGTATTTTTAGTTGAAAATTCAGTGCTTAATTTATTAAGCTAACTAAAGTTGTGGAAAGTGACTATGCTTTCATGTTTGATTGTGGAATTAGGCAACATGACATTCAAGAGTAGTGACAGAAATCTGACCATATAGAAAATTTTCTGGTGAAAAAACTTACCTGAAAAGTTCTGTCATGCAGTCATTTCAGTTGATTGGTGGTAGCTGTTGTATGGAGACCTCTATTAAGTAGAATTACAAATATTCCACAACAACATCTGGGAAAGTTGTGCCACATTTTTTGAAATCTATGACAGTTTTGGAAGATAGTTATCCATGTACTCTGTTAAATGCAGTCTAGAGGGCAGCTTTCTCACTCAGGGTAATCTGCTTTGCATGCCATTTATCTCATCACACTAACTTACAGATTTAAAAATGGGTCTGCAATTATTTTGCATTTGTACACAGTGTACCAGATGTCTGTATAGTGTCCACATTTATTTTACTTGTGTCCCCATAAAAAAAAGTATGTATTTGAAGTATTTAACCTTGGATTTTATGTATTTATTACATAAAATTTGGTTTGTGATGTTGTACTTCTGAATGTGAAGATTAGTTAGGCACAAATTATGCACATTCTCCTAGTATATACAGATGCTGGACCTTAAAATATGAGCTTCAAATAATTTGCAATTATTTTGGTTGCTAATGTCAGCCAGTCATTAATATGCACCATTGATGCATGCTTGTATGCTGAAATTTTGAAACCAACTAATCCATGAACAAATAGTTCATTTATCAGAAGTGCATCTACAAAGGTGTTTGTACAAGAAGACACCTGAAATTTGGGGCTTTGGAATGGGAAAGATTTTTTTCCTAATTTGTTCAGGTTTGACACTTCTATATTGCTTGCCAATTATCAGTAATAGGTTTTTATCTGAAAATTTGGAGGAGAGTTAAGATAAAATGGGAAAAAGGGAAGGAAAATTGAGTTTTGAATAATGCAATATATGCAAAAAGCACAGTGAAAATTTCGCATTGTCGGCAAAGTCTAGTAAGCCCAGAAACATGCAGGCATTAACTTTTGTCCATACAATAGTGGCCCCTGTTTGCTGGAGAAGCACATATGAGAAACCATTGCAAGTTCCCTAAAGATGCTATGAACAGCCCCTAAACATGCACACAATATACATGTTGTGGAATGTGTTTCAGATGATAAAATACAGATTTTAATACAAAGTAAATATTGCTGTGCTGCATTTCTTTTTTTGTCATCTGATCATGGTTTATCTTGGAATCCTATCTGTCAGAATAGCAGACAGTGTTATTACAATCATGCCTACAAATGCTTATAATGCCCTTTTATTTTATTTTTTATATTCTGCCAGTGCATGCTCTGTAACTGTGTTTTAGTTCTTTCCTATTGCCTGTAACTGTATAAACTGTGAAAAGTTTTAAACTGCGATTGCCAAAGTTCAGAATTGCAATATTTTTATTCTTGGTGAGGAAGAAGGGGGAGAAACGAAGGATTTTTCACATCTCTCAGATCTATTGGTCTATTCTCCAAATGATGGGTTCCTGACTGATCAACTATGCCACCTGCTACTAAAGCTCAGTAATATTAGTCTGTGCAATGGTTTCACTCTCATCTCACACCTCAGAGATCTTGAGCTCAACCCCAGGCATCCCCTGTGTGTTTAAATCAGCTTAACGGCTCATACAGTGTGCTGATTTCCTTGTAGGCCTCTGTTTTCTCAAAAAGTGATCACCTTTTGCCAATGCCCTCAGGATTAAACAGGGCAGTCTGGTTTTCCTTTTCTGCATTGGCTATACCTTTGTAGTCAATAAAAGACTAACTAGAAAAGAATCAGCTGATGAGAGAATCAATCTTCTGGAAGCCTCCCCACAGTTTTCTCATCATTTTTGTGCCGTCTGTCATCTCAGATTGTAAAATGGAAACCAAAACTCAGTATGTGGGAAGACTTTTAGTGCTCCTTGTTAACAAAAACAGTAAGACCAGGGGTTTTGATCTTATGAGTGTATAGGTAAACAGTAAGCTGTAAGTGTGCACTCTTGAAGTAGCTTTTCCATGTTTCTAATGGAGGTCTGCAAAAAATTATCAAAGAAGTATCACAAAGGTCTCATAACATACTGTAGTGTAGATATCCATTCTGAGCAGGTCAGGTTAAATCTGAAGTTCTTCTCTATAACAATACAGGGGTATCTTACAGAACGGCTGTACCATTTATCATGGTATGAAAGCCATACAAATAGAAAAGGACTGTAAAATATAAGTGAAGGTTTTGTGGGGTTTTTTTCCCTTTACGTACTTGCTAAGTTAAAACAGTGGTCTGTCTTGATAGCTAGTATTATGCAACAAATTTTAAGTTTTTTGAATAATAGCCTACTTCAAGTTGGTTTATGATGACAGATGGACCAACTTAAAAAAGAATTGTAGGTTCATCATAATCATCATTCTTTACAGTTCTAAATTTTTCATTCAAATGTATCACAGTAGTTTACAAATATTAATTCAGTGTTATAATCACCCACCCACGAAGCAGGTCAGCATCCTAGTTTTACAGAAGTTCAAAGTAGGATACCAAAAGGTTAAGAGCTGTGAGGATTTAAGGGGTCTGTTGGTATGCACCATAAGGCTCATGCTGGGGGCTCTATTTTTTCCACATCGTGCTTTAAACTTAATTTGAAATATGATTTCCTTTCCTGGATTGGAAATCTAGGGATGAGTAACACAGAATGTGCAGTGGGATTATATTAGTGACTGGGTGACAGTTATGCCAAAGAACTGAGAGTCAGTAGTGTTTAACTAGCATCACATAAAGTAGCAAAGGTGACTCCACCACCATCTTCAGCAGCAAATTTCCTCTTTCTCTGTCTGCAGGTGCTCTGAGCATTGCCATAATTTCCTCTCCAGAAGGAAGGCCCTCATGCTTTACACATTCTGCAAGAAACCTATCAAATATTACTTTCTTATGGTGAAGGCCTATAGCAGACCTTGGTCACTCTTTCTCATTTGCCTGGCAATTGGGCAGTGTACCTAATGTTGATGAAAATATTTAACTATATGACCTGTGGTTCTTTGTTTAACTTGCAGGGCAAAAATTAAAATACACATCTCTGTCCCATAAAGAGGACTAATTGCAAGAATTGAGATACATCCCCCTTGCAGCTTTGAGTTAGCTAAATCACAGCTAGCAGTTAGGAAACTCCTAAGAACACTAGTATCAAATACTGTTTGTCACCTGCTGTACATATTGCTATGCTTTTATATAGAAAATACAAATGTGAAGAAATGGGACTTTCCCTTGGAAAAGAGGATGGTCTGTGTTTTCTAGGGAACTTCATTTCAGAACCTTGACTGACACCCGAGAAATTCAGAAACAAAGTAAAGAGGTACCTGGCTCTGTTTCTCCTTTAAAAGAGGCCTGGACTATGAAATATTTAGCAAGTATTGGGTCCCTTAAAAGCCAGGGAGACATTTCAGAGCAGATGAGCCTCTCAATTAAGAGAACGTCTGAAAGCAAACTAACTTTTGTTTATTTCGAAGCTATAGATTTATGGATGAGTTGGATCTCAGCTGTGGATTCCACAAATATACAGGCATCCCTTTACTTGGGGCATGGTGCCACCAAGATGAGCATAGCAGTGATGGCTTTTTCTAGCAGTTATGGATTGCTTCATTCCTTGGCACCTCTAGATGGCCACTCATCATGTTGCCTCTATTTCTATTTCAGAGAACTTTGCTAGAAGAATTGTTCTAGAAGACATATCTATTGAAAGACTCTCATCTTTAGGCCATCTTTTCAGGGCTCATTCAGGGGGGAAAAATTTGCTTTTTTTTTTTCCCACTGGTTTTGTCACTGTCAGTATCACATTTTAAGGACAGGATAAACAAGAACTTGTAACAATTGCATGGGCTTCAGAGGCAAGCCAACAATATAGTTTGGGCTGCTGCAATTCTTGGTCTCAGCTTCTAATGCAGCTGCTGGATTGATGATACCTACTCTAATAACACCAACTCTTCAACCCCATGACACTTGGCAGATACATACAATGCAGGTTCTGATTATAAACATCCGTTATCTTTTATGTCTTAAAGTATGCTGTCATTCAACATTAGTAGAAATTTGCTTTGCAGTCGTATCAACTTGCCATCTGCCAGGTGGCTGCTCTTTTCTTACCTCACCAAATCAAAATTTCTAAAACGATTTTTACAGATTTAACTGCTGGTCAAAGAATCTCTCTCTTCAGGGCCACTTCAGGTACATGGCACTACAATTATGCTCTAACATGTTGCCTAGATCATCTAATTTTGAAGTCAGTCTGTTTATCTAAGGTTTATGTGATTTATGTACACGCTATGCTGGGAACCTTTTTCTGAATTACTCACAAAATTTTATCCACATGCTAAATCTACAGCTTACTAGATCCATGCTCTGGGAGCAAATATAATCACACGTGTTAAATATGTCCTCTGAAAAGTTCTTCAGTTTGTTTTATCAACTATTTCTAGTGACAGAGAAATATTTTGAAGAGACACTTCAAAACATATCAAAAGGGGTAATACAGTTTATCTCATTTTGTAACCTGTTAACTGGTATACTACCCCAAATATCAAACCTTACTTTTTTGATGTGCAAGTAGCATGTTCTTGGACTGAGAGGCAAAATCAAAATCTTTAAAGGAGTGTCACAGAATATCTCACTGGAAATATTTTCATTCAGAAATATATCATGATATTTTTTCTTATGGTTTGGTAAGTAAATGAACTCTATAAGATTGTAATATTTAGATTGCCAATACATGGATGCATCTCCTAATATTGCAAATACTTTTTGCAATCTGCCATTGATTTCCTTTTGCAATATCTTTTAACCTCACAGACATTGTATGTTTAAATCTAGTCTGACAGAAGTTGGAATAGCCTCTATTTCCATTTGAGCAACTGAGGACCCACCAAGGTGCAATGTGTTTGTCTTTTGGTCATTATTCTGTAAGTTCTGTAGGACAGATAATTGTTCTATAGTGAAAACATAAAATACTTGATTCATTAAAATCATTGAAAACTCGGGCTCTCTACATGGTAAATAAAAAGGACAGATTTTTCTTAGAGATGCAGTTACAATGATTGGACCAGAATGCCACAAGAAATCTCTTCATAGTTTTGTTTCTACTCTTTGAATTTGTTGCTTTCTTCCTTACCTGTAAAACAAAACACAAGAAACCCAAGCTCCAAAGAATAACAGTGGGAGGTACAAACTACCCAGGTCCATGACCTGTGTCAGTCCAGCTTACCCGTTTCAGAGGGGTGACAAAATTTAGAAATGAGGAATGGAATGGGATAGTCATCTACTCACCACATATTCTGTCCGTTGTTTGGCAATGGTTATAATGTTTGCCTCTGACTTCTGCATAAAGGTACTGCCAACACTTACGGTGAGATTTTCTTGTCACAGCTTTTGCCTTCTGTAATTTGGTTAGTTTTATACAACTTGTTAAACTTAGCTCTCTCTCTGTAGTACTACACAAAACTGATTTGTTCAGGGCAGAGCTTAAGATGAAAAGTATTCTCAAATCAAAACCCTTTCCAGATTTGCTTTTGATTGTCCCAAGGTATTTTCCCATTGCAATTGCATTTCTTGGATAGTTTGCTCAGAATGTGCTCTCTTCTCATTGCTAATCCAACCTGATGTGCCATGGCATCAAAGTTCCCCACAATTCACTCCTTGGAATGCTCAGAAGCTAACATCCAATTAAACCCAGTAAAAGTCTTCCATCTCCTGAGCATGCATATTGTGGAGGACCTAATTTAAAACAGACAGAGTATAGGTTTATATTGTCAAGCATCTTTTCTGCATGCAGAGCAGTCTTGATAAAATGAGATACCTACATAAGCACACAAAATCTCTAGGTATAGCTCAATTAATTGAAGCTAGGAGAATTGTTCTTTGGCTCCCCATGAGTCACATATTGTGGCTTTTACTTGCAGCCATTTGCTACAATGGCTATCATTTCTGTAGCCTCATCAGAGAATAGTTGTCCAGGTGTGTTCATTGCAGTCTGGTGTCCACTGGCACAAAGGCACAGGATTAGGAGTGCAACAAACAAGTCGTTCCTACACTGGAGGGAAAAAATGAATAATGTGAAGAAACAACTGAATGGATAAGGATTAGCATTTACTCTGTGTAACAGTCAGTCCAGATTGCAGAAATAATGGTGTACCTGTCAATCACTGGCTTAGCTAAAACGTTGCCTGCATCAACATCTGCCAGCATTGTCATGTGGAACCTTTCAGAACATTATGTAAAGAATAGAAATCATTGCTAAAAGTGTCTTTATTTTTCCCTTGTTTGAATATTTCTCACATATAGTAAATATAAAAAGATAAACTGAGTGAATGGAGTGCAGTAAGGATGGGGGAACAGAATAAGAAATACAGCCTAGAGAATACAGGGTCTCTACAGCAGAAAATGAATGATGGATTACGAATTGGTTAAAACTATGTTACTTAAAGTTGAAATATACTGAACTGCTTCTGTATGTAAGGTAGACACTGTTAAAGTTAATGTCAGGATTATGTCATTGCAGACTTCGGGAAAACAAGCATATTTTTGTGGTATGCAGGATTATATCACTGCAGACTTTGGGAAAACAAGCATATTTTTGTGGTATGTAAGGAATGTGGGTGTTCTCCTGCACTTAGGTCCCTGCAAATGATCTGCAAACACACTCTCCCTTAGCAAATAGGTAAACTGACCTGTTGGCAGAATGAAGTCTACTGCACTGAAGTGTGTGACCCTCCTCCTCAGAGCACCTTCATCTAGCCTCTAATCACTGCAGACTTTGGGAAAACAAGCATATTTTTGTGGTATGTAAGGAATGTGGGTGTTCTCCTGCACTTAGGTCCCTGCAAATGATCTGCAAACACACTCTCCCTTAGCAAATAGGTAAACTGACCTGTTGGCAGAATGAAGTCTACTGCACTGAAGTGTGTGACCCTCCTCCTCAGAGCACCTTCATCTAGCCTCTAGTAAATAACTGTTGGAAATTTTCACATGAGGTGAAGTAGTAATCAAGAAAGATTTCTTGGACAAAAATGGTATTTAAAATTTGCTGGGAAATTGCATTTTGCTGAACTCAAACAGATTTGTGACAAAGGATCAGGTTTAATTTCTAGTTCTTGCTTTTGTGTGGAGAAAGTGTCCTTTTTTTTGTCAAGAGTAAATTCTGTTTGGGTTAAAAATATATTGTTTAAAAAGACAAACTAGTTATAGCAAAAAAGTCACAAAACCAAGCTGTCTATTTCAGATTGTTAAAACAAGGAATGCTTCAAGTAGGGAAATATGATTGGTTTTGTTGCTTTTTGTGATTGAATTGGTTTTATATTTCTGATTATTGAATCAGAAACAGTCTGATATGGAAAAAATCTTGAAAGCTCTGTTGGGATAAAAAAACCCAGCTTACAATATCCTATATTTTAGGAATCAGTTTCTTCGTGGTTTTATGTCACCCTTTCCTCTGGAAAGTAGAGAGACAGATTGTTGCTCCCCCTTTCCTTTCAGATTTAATACTAAGTATTAATTAAAATATGGCTAACCTTCAAAACAAACTCATGTCAAATTTCAGGGCTAAAAAAAGCTACTTAAGTAAAAAAGAAACCTTGTTTTCCAGTTGTTTTTGAAAAGTATTCCTGTCAACAAAAGATGTGATAATTGGATGCATGCACCAGTGATGCCTAAGGAACAGCTAAACTACAAATATTAACAATGGCAGCTGTTTTTCAAAATTGCTAAGAAAAAAGACCACTATATTAGGAGTCTTGACTTTCCAATCCATCTGTGCCCCTTAGTCCTTGCTCATGCAGTGACTGTGTGGGTCATTAGCAGAGTCAGGGTGGTGGTCACAGGTGTGACAAGACTGCTCTCACATCTCTTTCTAGTTTCCTTGTTGCACTCCTCCTTTTAGCCTTCTTTGACTATCAAGATGGAAAAATAGTAGGAAGACAAAGGTGGGAAAAGAGTGTTTACACCTAATGTTGTTTTGAAAAATTTTTTACAAATTCTTTTTACTCCCAGTATTTTGTCATCCTTTTTTTCTGGTTTGGTCTCCTCTTCTTTCAATTCCTATACATTTTCCTCTAACATGAATGTGAACAAGGGCTTTTGATGCTCTCTTTTCTTGATCTTTTCTCTAAATTCCTTTGGCTTGGCCTAAATTCCTTCTCTATTCAGCTCTGCCTTCTCTTGTTTCCCTCTGGCCTCCACATACCAGTTTCACTCCTCAATGCTGTCCTTTCATCTGCACACCTTTTTTTTCTCTTGCCTCCTTCCCCAGTGTTGCTGTGAGCACATGTTTGCACAGAAGGAAGAGGCAGCCTCACCAGACAGCTGTTCATCACCCATGCAGCAACTTCAGCTCCCTTTGACAGGGACTATGAGAGAGCAGAGAAGAGTAAGGAAAAAGATTATAGGTTAAGTGTCCTAAAAGGAACAGGGGAGGGGTAGGATGTATGTGTGTGGAGAGGTGGGGTGCAAAGGCGAATGAAGAAAAAAAGAATATTTGGGAGGACAAGAAAGGAAATCTAGAGTGACTATAGGCAAAGAGAAAAGAGGTGGTGATGAGAAGAGGAAAAGGGTGGCAGTCTACATGAATCCAGTTTGATGAAAGTATGGTAGAAAAGATAGGGCCTGTAGATCTCACTACATAATTTTGTTCCTCTGTTCTTTTGACCTAATTGCAGCCTTCCAGTAATGGAAGGGAACCTACAAGAAAGATGGGGAGAAGCTTTTTTTCAAGGGCATGTAAAATAGGACAAGGGGGAATGCCTTTTAGAATGAGAGTAGGTTGGTTTATATATCAGGAAGAAATTCTTTACGGTGAGGGTGGTAAAGTACTGGAACAGGCTGCCCAGGAGAGTTGTGGATGCCCCATCCCTGAAAGTGTTCGAGCCCAGGTTGGATAGGGTTCTGAACAACCTGGTGTAGTGAAAGGTTTCCCTGCCCATGGCAGGGATATTGGAACTAGATGACCTTTAAGATCTCTTTCAACCCAAGCTATTCTATGGTTCCCATGGTTAACATTAACTCAGAGGCAGGGAGAGGAAACACATACAGGGGACTCACTCAGATTTGGCATGCTGGTTTTTGGTTTTTGTGGTTTTTTTTTTTGTCTGGCTCCTTTTTTCCTCTTTCTTCCCCCTCTCCCCCCACACTTGCTCTGTGCTAGAGATCTGTTCTGCAAGGTCATTTTACTGTTCTCAGAATTGCTGAATGGTGCATTGATCTCATAATTATTCAGTGACTGTAGTTACTTCTGAGGTTTTGTTGCTTTGTGTCAATTTATTTAAAATGTTATGAAGTACATGATCAAAATATTGGAGAGTGTAGTGAATCACTGAAATAAAAGAAAATCCAGCAGTATTGTAGAGGTGTTTTTACAGTTGTTTTCTTCAGCCATAGTTTCTCTGTCTCTTCAAAACTAGATATGGAACATTTTTAGAGACACATGGGATGCACAAAACTCTTCCACTGAAAGTCGAGGAAGCCTTTGAAATTGTTCCTTATATCTATAAAACATACTCTGTGTTTTGTATTGTGAAAGAAATTAAAATTTATTTATGCAATGGAGTAGATGTTATTTATTGCATTAAGATCTAAAATTTACTTGGTCACAAAACCTTTCAGGGATCTTACGCAATAATAAAAAGACAATAAACATAACTTTTGCGTAGTTCACATTTTGTCTCATTTATATTATAGTTCTACTTTGGAGTCTTTGTGAAGGCAATGGAATTTCACTGTGTTACGTTCTGCACAAATACTCAAGAAAAAACAGTATTTGTCACAAAGACTTTGTTATCCAAATAGGTGAGGTGGACAAGAGAAGGAAATGAGCACATGTAAGAATGGGCTGTTTTTTTCCAAAATCAGTCAGGAAGCGAGTGGTAGAGGAAGAGGCACATGATCTGTGCCTCCTTAAGTCTATCTAATGTGCAGCCACTGGACCACATCTATTCCTCTGATGCAATAATTTAGTGTATTTTGCCAACTGCCATTTGTTTTTCCATCTCTGAAGCCTCAAGATATGTACACTTGATTCAAACATTCTCCTCTCTGTGTCTGCAAAATTAGTTATTGTATTCCTAATTTCTTAAAGCTTTTTTAGAGTACTCTACCCATATCACACACTTCTGCTGTGCTCCTTCTTGTCTCCCTGACACCCACCTTACATGCAGACAGTGCTTGTGGCTTTGCTACTCTCATAGTTTCTGTCACCTTCAGCACCAACACTGATTTCAGAGTTGTGGTGACTGAGGAAGCAAAACCTTCTTTTCCTAAAACTGAATATTCTATCTACGAGCTGAGAATCACTGTGATGAGCTTACCTGACTGGCAGTGGCTTGAAAATATAGAAGAAACTTTTTATTGTAAAAATACAAAAGTTTGTTTTAAATTTTTTTTATAAACTAGCAGAAATAACCCACCAAACCAGAAAACAAATACTCCCTGTCCTGAAAAAAAAAAATAAACAATTGTTCGATAGACTTCGTGTGATAAGATTTTAAAGAGTTACATATTAGTGCAGATGAAAATTTTCAGGAACTATTTCTTAGGAAATTACAAGACAACTGTAACTAAAAACATATTGCTCAGAATGCATGTAAATATTGTTCTGGTATTAGCACTTGGCAAATGTCTGCATGCTGCATATACACAAAGTGTTTGAGCACATAATGTGATATTTTGTGGGTTTTCTACTGCCTGGTGGTCCCTTGTGTACAGGATGTCAGATCTATTTATGTATTTCATTAGCTATTGCCCTGTTAGCCTAGTGCTAGCTCGGAAAGAGGATATACTCCTATGCTGCTGTTATAGAAGAAACATTTCTACCATGTAAGCAAAAAGATGCCCTGTGCTTTTAGAAATGAAGGTTGTGAGCCCTGTTCTCCAAACCACATGCATATAACTAGCTGCTGACCATGTATGTATGTATTCAGCCACCAGTTTGTATGCACCGGAAAGCTTTTTCTCCTGAAGAATTTCTTTGTTATGTTTTTATTTCTGTAAAATTACTAATGTTCCCAGAAACTCATAAGCATACACAAACCTGAACCACTTCACCTACTGTCAGAGATATGACAAGCTTATTTTCAAGTGTACAGTTCTCCTACAGCTGCTGTACAAAAGATCATATTTATAAAGCCGATCTCTTATCTGAAGGAGTAGCTTCATTATTCTACTTCATTGCCTGATAGCCCCGACTCTGAGAGCTGTGTGAATGGTAACCACAAAGCTGTTCCATTATTTAACTCTAAGCTGCTCTCCATGACTCTCTCTGGGTGGATTTCATCATTTTCCTCCATGTAGGATTTTCTAGTTTGTTCATATTTGAAGAGAAAAATAAAGAGGTACAGAGAATAAAAAAAACTTGGTAAGGCCAATTTTACCAGTCTTAGAGCCCCTGCAAAGCCATTCATTTGGTGCCCTTGATTATGGTAAAGGTGAAAGTTACCACTTTCATTCTTTTTTCCTTAAAGTTGCTTTGTTTTGACTGAGAGCAATGATAAAAGTCAACACGGGCTTTCAGGTTTGAGCTGCATGGGCTGAAATTCTGACCATTTAATTTTATGTGTAAGTATTTGAGGTTCTTGCTGTACATGGTTGAGCAGACTAAAATGCTTATGGGATATTTACAGCTAGCTGCTAGTATTTTTTCAAACACATTAATAGCATGCATTTCTGAGTGGCTTGTAGGGAAGAGACAGTATAAATCTGGCTATTTCTTTCTGAGTTTAAAAAAAGACTTGAACCTAATGTAAAAGTAAACTCTCATAATGTTAAACTGATTTTGAACAGATATGTTTCATTACATTAAGTGCCTCATTTTTATCTGATCTGTATAACTGTTGCTATTTTACGTCTTTTACAAATGAAAAAATTTGCAAAATTAGGTTTGACATTTATAAATTAAAGCATTTTAAATGCTATCTCCCATCACTGAGACTTGTGAAAGGAAGTTTCTCATATACATATTTTGTTGGTTTCTTTTTATTTAGGAAAAAATCAGAAATAACTGTATTTTGCTTCAAGTTGTTGAATAACTTCATGAAATTGCTTCTATAACCTGATTTCTGATACACATTAGTTGTGGATTCTAATCTGTATTTATTGGAGGAATAAGGGGTTGATAACCTTCCATATTAGCAATTTATGATTGGCAGTGATATGCCTTTCTCATCATTTCTGCCTGAGGCAGGGTGGGGACTCCATCACAGGCTGTGATGCTGGCTGCAGGACTCCTGCTTTGCCAGTTTGCACTGGGGTTGCTTCCATGTTTAGTGGTAGTTCTTTCCACATGCCTCTGAGCCAGTGACTAGGCTCAGAACCTCAGCAAATGGTAAAATCCTCTTTCTGGAGTGATGGCAAATCTCCATTGGTAGGTTATTGTCCAATAGTTGCTACTGACTTGTTACTTGAGTTGTAGTTCAGATCTTTTTTTCCCTCTAACCCTAATGCAGGAGGTTAAAGGTGACTCTCCATCTCATGCAGCCATGGCTTCCCACACTTGGCAGCAAGGTTTGTGGAAGGCAGTACTAGTCCAATTTTAAATCTATAACAACAGAAATATTTATCTGTCAAACCTTTCACAGCCTTTCTGATGTTGTAGCCCAACAGGCAGGCAGTAAATGTCATGAGGTAAAGCTGCTTCGTCTTGCAGGCTCAAATCTCACAGGATCTACTGGGATGATGAAAAATATGTTTTTCACCCATGAAGAGGCTACTGTGGAGGAAAGCAAGATGTTTTTACTGTGTTAGAGGCATCCATTGAATCACAAGGCAGGTAGTTGAATAAGGAGCTGGGTTGCACAACAGCCATGGAGATTTTTCAGGCCAGAGTATCATGGGGTGGACTGTAAACACAGACTTGTCATGGTAATTCCCTTACATTTGTCAGCCTCTAGGCATTATTGAAATAATAATAATATGAAAGAATAATATTGATTGTGGACTGGGTTTTTTTTCCATATAGTTCCTACTGAAAACATCTGCCTTCATCTGTGAGGTTTAAATTACAGTCTTGTCAGTGAATAATTATTTTTGTGTGTTGTGAATCTCTTGGGATATAAACAGATTTCCTTTGTGTGTGCACTAAGTGAACTGAGTTAAGGTGAAAACTGCTTCTCTGAAAGTTGTTTTGTGGTGTTTGGAAAATGCTACTGAGACTTCTTTGTTTTTAATACAGCAAAGATTTATACACTACCTTTAAGCAAGTGATAGCCCTTTTTTTCCTCCACTGGACTGCATATGTGCTTAAAACTAAGTAAGTGCTTAGGTCTTTAGAGGAATGTTATGGGTGAGATGACAGGAGGGATGCTGTAATTTATTTGAACTGACTATGTAGCTGTCTGAGAAATTACACTTTCTAGAGAAGACAACTTTAAAAATACCTTTTGTATTTGAGCATAATTTAATTTATAATTCAAAATACTTTTACTGAGTGCCTAGACATACATAAAAGATTCCCTTAACTCTGCAACCTTCATCCTTTATAACTTGATTTTGAGGTGGTTGGGTTATTTTCTTGTGTGTTTATTGGGGTGTTTTTTGTTGTTGGGTTTTTTGTTTTTCAATTCTGACATTTGCCAGTGTGTTTACATCTTGCTGTAGCTGGAGAAGGGAATTGAATGGACTGGAATATCTTCTGGTTTTAGTGCCCCAAAGCTGAAAGGATTTTATCTACCTTGTATCCAGGCTTCAGTATCATGAGGTTCAGAAACCATGTCTTTCCCCAGATAAAAGTGGCTGTGGGTGCAAAAGCCTGTACTATGTTGCTTATAAGCTGCACATTGGCTTTAGGGCATATAATATTAAGGAAGTTTGTAATAGTTTAGTTTTTTGCTTGTTTCTTTTATATATATATATAA